>NC_086044.1:2446324-2750864 GCF_947568885.1 Cydia strobilella | reverse complement strand
CATCGCTCGCGGTGTACGGACGTTGGCGTGCCGCCATTTTGGAAAAGAACGCGGTGAATTCAAAAATATAAATGGTAAGTTTTTAATTATAAAATAAAGTTGCTCATTTGGTGAATGTAGATTCGGATAACGGTGATTTTATTGAGGTTAAATAGGTAAGGATAAAATTTCGTGGATAGATAGGATTGTATAATAGTGGATTTAAATTTTCAGCGGCTCAGTATAGATCTTTTAGTGACGTAACATATGATAATTTGATAATGATAAAAATAAATGAAACTAGGGAGATGTGCGTATTTTTAAAATGGTAGAGAATTCTTTATTATTTTTATTAAGTGTAGTTATTCTTGCCACATTGTATTGCTTTATTGCTTCAGCGTTGAGATATGTTTTTGATAAATTGATGATTGGCTAATGGTTATTATTTTATGGACAGATACGATAAAAAAATACTTAAAGTATTCAAATTTCAGTGCACATACAAGTAATATGAAATAATAAATAAATCTAAGCGAGATAGCCGATAATGGATTTCTGTAGGTCATTATATACCTATTTTATTTAAAATATCAAAAACTGGGGGCTCTAAATAATGGAAAGCCCAGAAAAAGCAGATAAATTTCGACTGCACTCTGTCTTGACCTATTGAACCCGACCTGCATTCGTAAAAGCTTTTTACGTTTATATATTGTAGCTAACCTACTGTGTCAGTAGAAACAGGCGCGAAATTCAAAATTGCCTATGGGAGGATAACGACAATTTGCCGCCTTTTTCTACTGACGGAAGTGGCTTGCCAGACTATATAATTCATTACGTAAAAATATTGTCAACGTTAAAACTATCTGACTAATATAGACCTAGCTCTACATATTAATAATAATAACTCACCTATTTGATTTCCTGAACGACATTATCTGGCTTGACTCGATTTTCATTATTTCAGTTTTTTTTTTTTTTATACCACGTCGATGGCAATCAAGCATATACGGCCCGCCTGATGGTAAGCAGTTACCGTAGCCTATGGACGCCTGCAACACCAGAGATATTGCGCGCGCGTTGCCGACCCTAACACTCCTCTCCCTCGTTGAGCTCTGGCAACCTTACTTACCGGCAGGAACACAACACTATGAGTAGGGTCTAGTGTTATTTGGCTGCGGTTTTCTGTAAGGAGGAGGTACTTCCCCAGTTGGGCTCTGCTCTAGATCTGGAATGACATCCGCTGTCCTGTGCCCTACCCCACAAAGCGAGATGTCATTCACAGTGCCCATACCTCTCTTTTGGACGTAGTTTAAGGACATATCCGGGTCCGGACGCAGTTTAAGGACATACCCGGGTCCGGGTCAGTTTTACTACAATACTAATTTAAAGATTACAATACAAGTGAACCAAGATAAGAACCACAACAATTGCAAATTACAGTCCGCTCCATTTGACAAATTTCAAATCAATTGCCGAACAGGCTTTAAGATAAAAAAAACCGGCCAAGTGCGAGACGGACTCGCGCACGAAGGGTTCCGTACCATTACGTAAAAACGGCAAAAAAAAACATGTTTATTGTATGGGAGCCCCACTTAAATATTTATTTTATTCTGTTTTTAGTGTTTGTTGTTATAGCGGCAACAAAAATACATCATCTGTGAAAATTTCAACTGCCTAGCTATCACGGTTCATGAGATGACAGACGGACAACGGAGTCTTAGTAATAGGATCCCCTCTCTACCCTTTGGGTACGGAACCCTAAAAACAACGGGGGCCTATCTAAGTGACTATCGTTGATGGAAAACGTCAATCGAAACTGAAATAATGTATGGAAATGATCACGTGATCTTTCGTTTCATCTGTCATCCCGGTACATTTTTAGGGTTCCGTACCCAAAGGGTAAAAACGGGACCCTATTACTGTCTTTTTTGCGTATACGGAACCCTTCGTGTGCGAGTCAGACTCGGACTTAGCCGGTTTTTAATTTTCGATCGGCATTTGTCGATGTACGATTATGTATGTATGTATGTCACTTTATTGCACATAAACAAGTTTACATAAAATAAAGACATAACAGAGTAAAAATTGTAAAGTATATGTACAAAGGCGAACTTAACATCTTGGCTAGCTGGCTAACCTAGGTAAGAATAAATATTATAGTCCTAACAATCATTTATCCAGTTATGAAATAAAACTATGAAAACGGATTATATTGCGTATATTGAATTTATAATAGATCCCATTGTATTGGGGATGTATTATAAATTCAATATACGCGATATAATCCGTTTTCATAGTTTTATTTCATGAGTAACTATCGCGGTAACCGAAGACAATATAATTTATCCAGTTCTTACTTCGAACGTATTACTTACTTATTTGATTTGAAACTTATTTTTATTTAATTGGAAACGTCGTCTACTTATGTAGGTATGTAGATTAAATTAATCTAAACAAACGTTTTAATGATGACTACTGTACTTTTTCAGATTAGCATAATCTTTGTAGGTAGGTATATCGCGTTCATCTAGATTTGCCTGTGTTGCGATAAGATTGCATTACAACACACTAATTCAATCTTTCATCAATCATCATACTAACGGTATACAAATAATTTAATTTCCGTACCATTTCGTACCTTATTACCAGATCCCGGAATTTTTGCGGCAAAACAAAAGACTGTCGCAATCTTGCTAGAGTTTACATTTTTTATCGATATCGATAGTTGGGTATTGGAAGAAAAAAATGGTCCACAAAATAAAAAAATCTACGTCAGTACATATAGCAGCACGTGACATTGTATTTGATTTGTGATATTGATAGGAGTAGATAATCATTAATTTCTCAAACTTCTCTCGGAGTAAACAGTTTCGTTTATCACTATAAAGCCTAATGTATACTATAAAATTATGTATACTAATTGTGTCTGTTTGTATGTAATTTTATACAAACATTACAATTTATTTAAATACTGTTTTTATTTGATTGACCGTATTTTTCTTCTATTACACAACTTTCGATATGGATAAAAAAATGTTTCTAACTCTAGCAAGATTGCGACAGTCTTGTTTTGCCGCGAAAATTCCGAGCTCTGCTTGTCACAGTGACAATCAATATGTACCTATGTCGCTAGGGTCACTGTGACCAGGTGCGAAATGGTACTGAAATTAAATTCCTTCACCGTAACCGTAACAATTTAATGCCTGTTGATATCTACGATCAGAAATAAAACTTAGATAGACAAAACAGCTTATTAGGTATTATTTAACTAAAAATAAACTCTCCTACTATACAAATCTCCATCAACACTCTAAAATAAACCATGTCCTAGTGTTCCAATTGAGTTCAGAGTTCTTAAGAACATGTCTACAACATGGAAGGTTTTATCTAATTCTATCTAAGAAAATGCGAGTTTCTTGACCAAGACCAAGGTCCCTCCCACATCCCAATTTCTCCAAAATAATCCAGTTGTGACCGCGTTTATATCACAACCGTACGTTTCTGCCAACTGGCACAAAATCTGTTTATTTATATACAGCACGTAGAACTTTCAATGCCCTTCAATATAATGGTGTAATCCTAACGAAATAAGAAGACGCACGATTACAAGAGTATCATAATAAGAATGGGATTAGATGTTTAGTTGTATTGTGTTAAATGAAAACTCGACTAGATGGTGTTAGAGAAGTGTTTTGTGTTTTCGTTTTTATAATAACAGTGTGGTTTGATGTGGAAAACTCGAAGCTTCGTTGCAAGGTACATAATATATAAATAAGTAGACATTCTAACAAAACAGAACAATTGCAGGGTGACACGTAATTTTATTGGCCTTTCCAACAAACACAGATGCAACAAACGCAAACGCAAACACAGTTGAACGCAGAAACGCAGATGTAGCAAACACATTGTAAATCTTATTTATGAGCTAATCAGCGTGAATTTGTATTTATAAAAGGTGTGTAGACCACTACTAAATTAATTTACTTTTATAGATATTTTGTCAGTAGGAAAAGGCGCGAAATTATTTTTTTATGGAAGAAAAAAATAGATAGAAGACATAAATATAAGAGCCTCGGTAAAGAGTATCATTTCGTTCCATTTGGAGTTGAAACTCTAGGTCCATGGGGTCCCAGCGCGCATAAGTTGTTTGCAGAAATCGCGAAGCGTCTGGTTGACGTAACTGGTGACCGAAGAGCTGGCGGCTTTCTCGCACAACGTATCAGCATTGCGATACAGCGGGGAAATGCCGCCAGCATCCTTGGTACAATGCCTCAATTTAGATTTTAGATTTAAGCTAGTTATTAACTTCGTTTACGTAGTACCACTGTATACATCTTGTATGTAAATAAATGTTTATGATAAAGACATGTATTCGTGACAATCACAACACAAGTACGAACATGTACAGACAACAACAGCAAGAAAAGAAGAGATCATCAAGTGTGCATCACGAAATGGACCCAACAGTATGACTTACTTTTTTTGACTTATGGTCCTATATCCCCTAGATGGGGCAGAGGGCATCCACAGTGCTCCGCCATCCCGTTCGGTCTTGAGCTTCGCGCTTCATTTCGCTCCACGTCTTGCCAATGGTCGCCGCCTCTGCGATGATCGTCCGCCGCCAGGATTGCTTAGGGCGACCACGTTTCCGCTTTCCTTGGGGATTCCAGTCTAGGGCTTGCCTCGGGATGTGATCCGGGTCCCTTCGGAGCGTGTGGCCGATCCAGTTCCACTTGCGGCGTTTGATCTGCTGGTCGATCGGAGTCTCACCGCAACGTTCCCACAGATCTACGTTGGATATTCTCTCGGGCCAGTATACACCGAGGATACGGCGAAGACAGCGGTTGATGAAGACTTGGAGCTGACGCGAGATGTTGTTAGTGACCTTCCACGTCTCACATCCGTACAGCAATACGGTTCTCACGTTGGACCGGAATATCTTGAGCTTAACTCTCCTAGTCAGTTTCCGCGATTGCCATACCGGACGGAGCTGTGCGAAGGTTGCTTTCCCCTTGGCGATTCTCGAAGCGATGTCCTCTTCGGTCCCTCCTGTTTCCGACACTACACTACCGAGGTACGTAAACTTGTGGACCTTCTCCACTCCCTCTGTGCCGATGAGCAACGGCAACGAGCTCGTCGCTCCGCACCTCATTTCCTGGGTCTTCCGGATGTTAATCTTTAGTCCCACCTCCAAAGCGTCTCGCCGTAGGTCGTCCAGTTTGGCTTGCATGTCGGCGCGCGTGTGGCTCAATAGGCATAGGTCATCGGCATAGTCCAAATCTTCCAAGACGTTGGACAGTCCCCACTCTATGCCGCGGCGCTTGCTGTTGGTGGTGTTATTCATGATGCCATCGAGGACGACAAGGAATAGGAGAGGTGAAAGGAGACACCCCTGACGAACACCCGCATGGACCGGTATGTCCTCCGAGACGAGGCCGTCGTGAGTCACCCTACAAGAATACTTCCTGTAGATGGCCTTAATCATGTTCGTGATCTTCTCGGGGACTCCAATTTCACGCAGCCGGTCCCAGATACAGCTCCATCGCAGCGTGTCGAAGGCTTTTTCGAAATCCACAAAGGTCAAGTACATTTCCCTCTGCCATTCTGATGCTTGTTCGAGTATTATGCGCAAGGTGTTGATCTGGTCCGTACACGATCGGTTGGGTCGGAATCCAGCCTGCTCTTTGCGAAGAAGAGGTTCGACGGCCCTCGACAACCTGTCCAGGATGATCTTGCAGGGCACCTTAGAAGGAATCGAGAGCAAAGTGATGCCTCTCCAATTGCCACATTCACTGAGGTCTCCCTTTTTGGGCACGGTGATAAGAAGCCCTTTGTTCCAGTCGTCGGGTAACTCCTCGGCTGACCAGATGTTCCGTAGTAGGGGCGTCAGCGCGTTCGCAGCGGTAGAGACGTCAGCTTTCAGCATTTCCGCTGTGATGAAGTCGACTCCTGGGGCTTTCCCGTTCTTCAGTGATCGGATGGCCTTCACTACTTCCTCTCCTGTAGGGGGAGACACATCAATGTCCAGCCTTTGTGCGGGCGAGCTGGCGGCAGGTGTGTCTGTAATAACGGGGTCGTTCGGGACTCGGAAGATCTCCTCAAAGTGCTCCCGCCAGCGTTGAAGCTGCCCCTCTGATGTCACAATCAACTGGCCTCTCTTGTCCTTCAAGGGCTTCTTCTTCCTCCGGTTCCGGTTCCCGGCCAAGGTCTTCGTTGCCTTGTACATCTCCCTGAGATTGCCGGAGTTGGCAGCGCGTTGGGCGGAATCCGCAACAGTATCAGCCCATACTCGTCGGTCATGACGGGTACTGCGGTAAATTTTTCTGCGTATGTGTCTGTATTGCCGCCTCAGGTCTTCACGCACTACCACGTCGCTGGTTACCAGGAGTTGAAGATGGAGTTGGCGCCTTTCTTCAATGAGATTCCAGGTTTTCTGTGACATCCAGTCCTCACGTGTATATGTTTTGTGTCCAAGAACGACGGAGCCAACAGTATAATGCTAGCTATAAAGCCAGCGCTGGTCTTCCGTAGGGCCCATTCGGTGATGCCACGACAGATAACACGCAAAGATACATACACATAAGATCGATCCTTCGCACCTACATTTTTAAAAATTTGCCGCCCTTTTCTATAAAGCAATTAGTAACTGTAACGTAACTTTTAATGACAAATCTGGTTAGCCAAAGTATATGTAGGTATTGTATTGTATGACTATCTTACTATTACTACTGACATCATAAGCGTTTGAGTGGCATTGAATGCTCTCAAATCCGTACCTATAAACTATCAATTGTTTTTGTGGTATCAAGTCTATTTGAAAATAACTGGGTTTTGGATTCGATATAATTGTTCTTAGGTATTTGAAACACACGAAACGAAACAAAACTACTTACTCATATGACGTTTACACGATGGAAAGTACTTATGCTTAATTACAAAACCCCGTTTTGAATATTGCAGTTCGTTGAAAATAAGTTTTAGCTTAATGTTTATAAAAAAAATTATAAGGCTAATAAAGTTACTTAAAAACTATTTTACACAATTCATTTTATTGCGTTGCGAATTCAATGGATAGCTGTTTTTTAGTAAAATTATTATTTTTTAAATTATACTTACGCAAAGTTGGGCCCACCCACTACTTTGTGTAGGTAATTGTTTCTAAGAAATCTACAGTTCAGAGCTATTTATTCCTAGCAAGTAGTATTTATTAATTCTCATTTCGATCGATACTAACCTATGTCCTTCATGGACTTGATAAGTGGTTAACTGCGTCTTTTGACAAATAACAGTACTTAGTAAGTATTTAGCGTTCGATCACTATCGATTGAGCTGTTTCTAGTACAGTCAACCTACGTTACTCTCCGAAGGCCGCAATAATTTGTGTCCTAAGTCCCACAGTAAGCTCAAGAAGGCTTGTGTTATCAGACAACGATATACATAACATACAAATACATAGAAAACACCCAAGACTCAGGAACAAATGTGATCATAATACAAATAAATGACCTTACCGGGATTCGAACCCCGGACCATCGGCTTCAGGGGCAGGTCACTATCACTACCCACTAGGCCAGACCGGTCGTCAAAACACACACTAACACTTAACACGTATTAATTCAAATTAGACGTATTTAAACAGTCACAAGGTACCTATTTTTAATCGAATTGGTAGAGAAGTTACGAGTGTTACGACGCCCTGTAACTGTGTCACCATATTGCATTCCTTGTGAGATTACGTACTTAGTTCTGGTATACGAATGCCAAAGAATAATATCTACATTGTCTACAGGCAATTTGTTGTATGGCCTTGGTCATAAGGTGTAGGAACTTTGTCTGTGGCGAGCGAGCGAGATATTTCGGGACGAGAATCCGTGAGAAATTAATTATCGAGATTATCCATGTATTTGTTGACAATTTTGTTGCAGAGGCGGCTGTAGGCAGGTATTTCAACCTGTAAATTGTAAATTTGCATTTTATAAATTAATATACCTCACTATAGCGAGGAAAGTGCAACATGCAAAAAAACAGCTCATAAAAAATATAAGTCTTTATTTGTACACATTATAATCATCATCAGGTTAATAAAATAATTATTAATGACATTTATTGTAACAAAGTTATAATTATCTATTAACAAAGTTATTAAAGGAATAATTTAAAAATAAATAGACTAAACTAAACTAAACTTATAAAATTTAAAATAAACTTATAAATACAAAATGCTCCCCAGGTCGCTATCATGTGTTATGGTGCCGAAGACTGGCAGCGTTACCTCTGGATGGCCAGGCTTAGTCTCTAGCCGAAGTAGCTGCCAGCCCTCTGGTCACTAGAGGCGTCTACGAGGGGTATTATAATCATCAATATCATCATCAATATAACATTATGTAAAAAATTTGTTGACATTTCTGACGATGCGTTTTGAAATTGCATCGACTCAACCCAGGTAGAATTTATACGTCATTATGACGTCAGCGATAAAAGACGGCTTTCCGAGCTAGTGAGGGAAAAATAAAATACTTCAAGCAGCCCGCGCTCAAGGATTTCCCGCGCCTCATTAAAACGAGCTCTTTTGATTCAAATGTCATTAAAAAGTTGGCTGTCACCGAGGCCGCAGTTCCGCTCATTAGTGTCATTGTGCCGTGACACTCGTGACAGCTAGGAAGCGGTCATTGTCAATGCGCGTGCGTCGAAAATAGATCGCTCGTTACTCGATTACTGTGGGAATTCAGTGATTGGACAAGGTCTTTTGACGCTTGTAAGACCATCAACGTCACTAAGTATACTGATTTTCAGAATTAGGAAGAGTAAACTGAGAGTTACAGGCGTGAAATTATTATTTTTGGGTTCCGTACACAAAGGGTAAAAACGGGACCCTATTACTAAGACTCCGTTGTCTGTCTGTCCGTCTGTCACCAGGCTGCATCTCATGATAGCTAGACAGTTGGAATTTTCACAGATGATGTATTTATGTTGCCGCTATAACAACAAAACTAAAAACAGAATAAAATAAATAATATATTTAAGTGGGGCTCCCATACAACAAACGTGATTTTTTCGCCGTTTTTTGCGTAATGGTACGGAACCCTTCGTGCGCGAGTCCAACTCGCACTTGGCCGGTTTTTATATGTATAAATACGCTTGAATCAAAAATAAATCAAATTCTTTCTAAAACGGTTTCTAATTGTGAATATCAGTATATTGTTGAAATTAGTGCCGTAACTTTGCTCCTGAATTAGCTTCAAAATTATTATTTTTAATTTTTATATTGTTGTATATTATAGAATGAAATTTATACTAAGGGTTCAGGTACGTTAAATAATTGCGTTATTGATAGATAGACTTACACTCCGGGTACTATATTGTAATTACTCAAGTACCGAAACCAACTAGATAGGCATGACAATAGAAGTGAGTAGTTTACCTACCTCAGATACTACTATAGTAATGTCCAAAATATATTGCAAACGTTGTAAGGAAGCAGTTGAAAAAGAACCGGCGTGTTCTGTGCCATGTGCCTCACGTGCTCACGAAGACAGGGTATGTATAGTTAATTACAAGTTACAACGTACACCGGTCTATGATAACACTTTCACACACTTGCAATTCAAGACTAAATATTTCTTATATTTCAAGTACCTATTCTAACGATGTTATGATATTTCTTGAAACGGAAAGCTCAGCCCCGCCATCGGAAATCCATCCATTAGGTATACTGGCCTTATCTAGAAAGTGACTTGAATAATTTTTAAGAAAAAAAAACCGACTTCAATGGGGGATGCCGCTGAAAGTTCACTTATTGTTGATGGTGCACTCTTAGATTCCAGACAATGAAATGAAAAAGACAGCATCTTTTGCCTAATAATGTAGAAAAGGAGGTAAAACCACCCAGTTTTCTAGTAGCATTTCGTTTCTGTAGGGGTCGCAGTTCTAACCTAACCTAACCTACTTTTCTGATAGCATTTCGTTTCTGTAAGGGTCACAGCTCTAACCTCACCTACTTTTCTGATAGCAGTTCTGTTCTGTGAGAATCGTAGTTCAAAACCCAACCACCCACCTAACCCACTTTTCTAGTAGCATTTCCGGGTCCGGATCAGAGTCCGGGTCTGTGTCCGGCTGTCCGGGTCCAAGTTTGGGTCAGAGTTCGGTCCGGGTCCGGGTCCGAGTTGGGGTCCATGTTCAGACCCGGGTCCGGGTCCGAGTCCGGGTCCAACTTCGTCCACTTTTTAAAATGGAAGTGCTGGATTTGTTTATAAAAATACAAAAATCACTATATGTATGCCTTTCACATTTGAGCAGTTCCCTGGATTCCTCATGGATCCCATCATCAGAACTCGAGCTTGACAAAAATGTTTCTTAAAAACCTAACTTGCTTAACAAACATAACGAAGAGGACAAATCGCCAAACGTGAACTATGCGTCATTGAAGAGTTCCGTTCTGATCATCATCAGCAGTTCCACTTCATCAAATGTCACTTTTTAAAATGGAAGTGCTGGATTTGTTTATAAAATTACAAAAATCACTATATGTATGCCTTTCACATTTGAGGAGTTCCCTCGATTCCTCATGGATACCATCATCAGAACTCGAGCTTGACAAAAATGTTTCTTGAAAACCTAACTTGCTTAACAAACATGACAAAGAGGACAAATCGCCAAACGTGAACTATGCGTCATTGAAGAGTTCCGTTCTGATCATCATCAAATGTCACTTTTTAAAATGGAAGTGGTGGATTTGTTTATAAAAATACAAAAATCACTATATGTATGCCTTTCACATTTGAGGAGTTCCCTCGATTCCTCATGGATCCCATCATCAGAACTCGAGCTTGACAAAAATGTTTCTTGAAAACCTAACTTGCTTAACAAACATAACGAAGAGGACAAATCGCCAAACGTGAACTATGCATCATTGAAGAGTTCCGTTCTGATCATCATCAGCAGTTCCACTTCATCAAATGTCACTTTTTTAAATGTAAGTGCTTGATTTGTTGATGAAAATACTAAAATCACTATATGTATGCCTTTAACATTTGAGGAGTTCCCTCGATTCCTCATATCATCAGAACTGCTTTTTGACGAAAACGGGACCAATCTGTATGTATATACTTACAATCAAAAAAAGAATTTTCAAAATCGGTCCAGAAATGACGGAGTTATGGAGTAACAAACATTAAAAAAAAAAAAAAAAAAAAAAAAAAACAACCGAATTGAGACCCTCCTCCTTTGAAATCTTGAAGTCGGTTAAAAAGGATAGACTGTAATAAAGTTTTTTCAAATGACGGTGACAGAGCTTTGGCAGATTACGTAAATAGAATTAATTTAGGGACAAAACAAATATCAATGTCCAAAATATATCGCAAACTAATTTATAAAGATGTCAAAAATGAACCAGCGTATTCTATCCTACCAGTATTACCTTTCCCTGCCGATGCAAATGGGGTACCTACTGTAAGATTCATACAAATAGTATGTTAAAAGTTGGTGGAATTTATGTTATTGAAGTATGCAATAGCATGTTTTGTCAATTAAATATATATAATTAATATTATATTCGAGTAACAACCAACTTATTACAGCATTATCGTTATCAAAGTGGAAACAACTTTAATGTCATGGAAATAGAGATCATTGTTTTTTAGCAGAATCTCAATATTCTGGTCTATGCCAATGATGGTGTTACTTTTTAAAAAAGAGTTACAATTGCAAATACAGTTGGTCAAGCAAATCTTTTCAGTGAATAAGAATAGAAACACTATACTCATCCTTTTCTTTTGGGTGCTAGTACTAGTGTGGGACAAAGATGGTGCTATTATCTCTGTCTATGTTTGAAATGAGACAGTACCTTGACAGACTATATTTAATTGATTGACTAAATAATATTTATATAAAAATTAGAATGTACAAAATATTGTTAATATTATTATTTTAGTAGATTTAATTTTATTATAAGTTTGGTATTTCTTATGCAATTTTATTGCCAGAGAGAACTGTTTAACTTATTAAAAGTTGCACGGTTTGCTTTGGCGCGAATTTGAAATGTTTAAAAAAGTTAGGCTGAAGTTATTGGATTATTGATTTGAGGATTCTTCTTGTTACATGTATCGAAACATATTGGATGAGAATTAAATTATTTAAGTAATACAACTGAAGTCTTTGATTGGAATCTGTTTCACTACTTACTTTTATATGCTTTTCTGTGACTTTTCTACCATCGATAACACTGAAACTGACCGATCAAAAGTTTTTTACAACGCGATAGCATTAATCATTGTAAATATGCGGCAAGTCTTGCAATAAGAAGAGAAAACTGTGACCGCATATTTAACAAGTAAATTATATCACGCCGTACCGAAAGTATATGACACATACGAGTAATATGACAGGCGCTTTCGACCATTAAACAATCAAATCTGAATGTGTTTAGATTCATGTTTAGATTAGACCTAGGAGGATATAACCAAACGTAGTAGCCATTAACAGGCGTTCCCCTCTGTCGAAAATAGTCGGCCAAAGGTCATACACAATGTATGGACTGACGTTTATCTGACATTTCATTTATTTATTTCAATATAAACTTACACCATGTCTTCAAGCTTGGCTAGGGGTAATTGGTAGTGTTGCGACTGTATTAACAGACTGTAATACATATAAGTAACTTTTTACCACACCAGCTGATAAAGGCACTCTTGATTCTTGATTGTTCAAAAACTGATAAGAAAGTTTTATTCACATGTGAGGCAAAAAATCGAATGCAAATTTTGAGTTGTTTTCTTATGTTTGCTGGTAGAATTGACTTTTAAATGATGATTTTGAATGATAAATATTTAATAACATTCATTTAGAATCGATTTGCTTTGATTATTTTTTGATATTTTCCTTGTGTTGGTGTGGTGGAAAATTTTGTGTTTCACTCGGTGGCAAAATTTGTTTAACCCTCGTGCCTTCAAACCCTCGCAACACTCAAGATTAAATTTTTCGGACCACTCGCTACGCTCGTAGTTCACTTTTGGAATCTTTCGCTTGCTCGGGTATCAATATTAGCACAAGAGGTTAAACGACAAATTTGGCGACGACTTCCGGTTCGAACGCCATCTTGATAGTAGCCTCGTGATTAATTCCTTTGTTTTTTGCTCATTAATATTGTTTAAAGTGTAATATCGATAGCTTTATTATACAATAATCTAATGTGGTAGTGTGCAGTGAATGGAGAATTAATCTCAAAGCGTGTTTAACCACCATTTTGGAGTCAACGGCCGGTAGTCCACGTGCTTCTCGTAAAATCCAGCTATCGGTTTTACGAGACAACTACAACAACCACCGAACAGCGTCGTGCTCTAAGAGCATTTATTTTGTTCCTACCCTTTTACGTGACATTGGCTACGGGCAACACCGCCCTCAAGTCCATCAAGAAAAAGAAAAAGAAAGAAAGCCTTTGGCCCCTTGTAAAACAAATAACTATTTCCACTATTCACAGGCCCCCATCGACAAGCCAATCGTGTGGGTGCTCGGAGGCCCGGGCTCCGGCAAGGGCACGCAATGCGACAAAATCATTGCCAAGTATGGCTTCACCCATCTGTCGTCCGGCGATCTTTTGCGAGCGGAAGTGAAGAGTGGATCAGAAAGAGGGAAGAGTCTCACAGCTATTATGGAGCGAGGTAAGAATCGACATACTTTCACCTAAATACTGCTATCAATGATATGATATGGACATAACACGCCAATAAGGCCATGTTTTTAGCCAGATTTAATAGAGAAGACGCCTAACCAAAAACTAATGTCAAGGCATTGTGGACACCATTTAAAAAGACATAACCATTTATAAATGATTGATAGTGTAACTAAGACAGTCAATAAATATAATTAACAGCCCATAAATAAGTTAAACAATAACATCAATCCATTCGTTCCAGGTGAACTGGTTCCCAACGAGCTAGTTATGGAGCTGCTGAAGGACGCCATTGAAGCTAAACTCGCGGAGTCCAATGGCTTCCTCATCGATGGCTACCCGCGCGAGAAAAGTCAGGGCGAAGCCTTCGAGAAGACCATTGCTCCTTGCACTGTGAGTCTGTGTAGTCAGATAAACATTTTCCCTAAACACACATGCACGCTTGTATCTCAGAGTACATATTTATAATGAAAGGTAGGATAGGATCTTTCCTATCCTACCTTTCATTATAAACCGTCAACCGGCGTGAATAGGGATGGCTGGGGTGAATTTAATTTACCTAACAATTTCTTAAAAAATACCCACCCATTCGATTGAAAATAATAGTAGATTTTGTATGATTTAATTTGTGTGGGTAGTTATTAAGACATTTTCTGTTTTGTCCCTATTCACTCCAGCCATCCCTATTCATCTCGGTTGACTATAGTAATTCCAGCATTAAGGTGACTCACGCTAGACCGGGCCGGGGTCGGGCCGGAGCTTCCGGCGCCTCGTTTTCTATGGAAAGCACCAAGTGATGACCGATCTGCCTTCATAGAAAATGGCATGCCGGACGCCTCGGCCCTGGCTCGGCCCGGTCTAGCGTGAGTCATCCTTTAAGATGATTTTATGTCGTGAAAAACCGGCGTGAAATAAGTGTAGACACGACACCAGAGAGCAGAAGGATGTAGAAAAGTCCGAAAGGTTGTTTTCACATTCAAGTGGTCACTTTCCATAGTATTTAAGACGGATTATAGTATCAGGAATCAGGCACTAATAGTCTAAAACTCCCTATACTGAACATGTTATATTTAAAAGATATTCCTTCAGCCTCACATTTACATACATCTAATAATCTGTTTTTCTTCTTCCACATACTATTGTCTAATTAATATTTTACCTAGATACACTTAAAATATGACAATCTTTATAAATTTCCAGGTAATCATCTACTTCGAAGCCACAGCTGATACCCTGACCAAGCGCCTCCTAGGCCGCGCCGCCAGCTCGGGCCGCGCTGATGACAACGAAGAAACTATCAAGCTGAGACTGAAGACCTTCGTGGACAACAACGAGCTGGTGCTAGCACAATACCCTGACAAATTGAAGAGGGTAAGTGGTTTCAAAGATGGTTGACACCCCGAAAAATTATCTGCTGATAGCTCAACCTGTGCTGATAAAAGTAAAGACCCCTGCAACGAGCTGGTAAACCTAACCAATCGTCTCCTAGGCCTTGGTACCAGCTGGGGCCGCGCTGATGATAATAAAGAGACCATCAACGTTAGACTGAAGACCTTCGTGGACAAAGAGCTAATGCTAGTACCCCGACAAGTTGAAGAGGGTAAGCGGTTTCGAAGACGATCGACTCCCTGACGAAGCTTGTCTAACGACAATAAAACCATCAAGGTGAGACTGAAGACCTTAGAGTCCTTAGACAATAACTATGCGATGGTGCAATGCCCCTACAAATTGTTGAGGGTGTTTTGGTTGAAACTCTGACGATGCGTCTTTTGGTCACGCTGCTAGCTCTGGCCTTCCTGGTAACAATAGACCATCAAGCTGTCTGTATATCAATGTGTGTGTAAGTTCTTTAGGGCAGTCAGTTGTACGTATTTAGAATTGGCAACGTGATACGAGAAAAGTTGTTATGTATTTACTGAAAATGACATTAATAACCAAACATGACACAATCCTGATATTATAACTCTTGGCATTTTGAACTCTCCGTCACCGTTGTTAATCGAACTGAAATTCTATCAAGCTGACACTGCAGGGCAACTGCAGGGTGAGGTAACTTCATTCGGGGCAGGATGGTGCGTAGCCATTTTGTTTGAATTATTTTTACACAATATTGATGATTTTATTTGTAATTGCAGATAGACGCCGAGAGGAGCGTGGACGACATCTTCGCCGAGGTGGTCAGCATCCTCGACGCCATCGTGAAGGCCTAATGCCCCCCGCCCGCTTTGTACATACACGCCCTTATTTATAAACATTTGTTGAGCAATAAATATGGTTTTATTCTGTTACTTATGGTTTTTCTTCTACATAATTACAATCACGTTAACACAATCTCTTAAGGTTGGCGTCGACTAGGCTTGCCGAGGCAAGACTTATTGCGATTCGATTCGACTCGTCTCGGAGAGCCTTTATATCTTGATCCCTTACTTTGCGATAAATCCTGGATAAATCCCTATGCATGAAGTGCTACATTTTGTGGATGGTACCATAGACATATACAAGTAGTTATAGACGCGCCACCGAGCGACCTGGGGTAAGAGAAAGAATATTCATATAAAATGTACCTATACTACGCAATTTATCCGGTTTGATGTCCAATGTTTTTTCTCTTTCACTTATAAATTTCGTTATTTCGCAATAGCCTCCTTGATGCCCACATGATGCCATAACCCGACCATGAAAAAATGCCCGATCGGTGATAAAGAGTTCTATGCTTTAGTTATTATTCTGAGGTGATAAAAACAAAGCATGGCACTATTTTCTCTTTCCTCTTATAGGAATCGCAATAAGACTATCTTTCTCTATCAGGCCATTGTTAGGCCCTTGGACGGTACGGACGGTTTAGTCTCCATGTTTATTTTGGTCAGAACAATGATTTTACATATATTATGCTCTTTGGCTTTGATCTCAAATGTCATCAAGATCTATTTGTCAAACCAAATCTGAATAAAACGCATTAAAAAAAATGCCTCCTAAGAAGCCAAATCAACCCAAGCGCGAAGAAGAAGTAATAGAAGAGCCACCTGGATGCAATATTTTCTGCCACTTGGCCACGCATCCACATCTGGTAAGTGCTGTGGCATACATTGAACTATTAGGTACTAACGTGACATGAGTTGCTGCAGTTTTGGCATCAAACCAAAGAAACGAAGCCTGAATCTCGCGAGCTAAACGCGTAAGCGCCATGAGTTTTACGAATCTTACGACATTTTGGTCGCGTAGTACAGGTTGTGATTGCGACAATAAAATTTCATTGTTTAGTATGTCGAAACAGTAACTCAGTGCCGGCATATAACATTTTTGGTTGGAGAGACCGTCACAGGTAGGGCAAGAACTCGTATTTAATTTGCATACGAACCAACTTTGCTCAGACACAGTCGGAAAGAACAGCTTTGTTCCTTATGTTCTACCGATCTTCTGTGAGTGCATGTAATGCAACAGTTAAAATCGATCTTTGCCACATTTGACCTCAATCGCGGTAAGTTTGTCAAAAAAACAGATTCAGTAACCTATAGAGTTGAAAGATAGGCAGATGTATGAAATTACACGCCGTTTTCCTGAGGACAGAGGATAAGATCGTAGGCAAGATATTTTCTTAAAATGCTAGAGAAAAGGGCTAGGGTGGGCTAATGATAAATGCATTTTAACGAAAGACGTCAATACGAAAAGAGAATTTATCACTGGCCCACCCTATACAAGCCAATAGTATGCATCCTCGGGGGCCCAGTGGGGCTACCGCGGAAAGCGAAATTCGCAAATTGTGGGGATCTTTCTCTTTTACTCCAAAGAGAGAGAGAGAGAAAAATGCCCGCAATTTGCGACTTTTATTTTCGCGGTTATAGTTATAGCCAATAATCTTACATACAAACAAGATTCTTGGTTATAGCGGAGTGGGTAAGGACATGTAATGCCACAATAAGTTTTTCTACTAGTAGTGTAGTTTTGTGTGTGTGTATATATATATAGTAGTGTGTTTGTAGTGTTTTAGGTGCTTCTCTTATTAAAAATCTGTAATATTTGTATCACTTGATAGCCTCCCGCCCACAAGCCAATAGTATGGGTCCTCGGGGGGCCAGGAGTGGGTAAGGGCACGCAGTGCCACAAGATCGTGGCCAAGTATGGCTTCACACATCTCTCCACGGGAGACCTGCTTCGCGACGAGGTGAAGAAAGGCTCTGATCTTGGGAAACACATTGCTGGAATCATCAAACATGGCAAGTGTATCTTTTTATTTATTTATTATAAACTGATCGGCGATTGGCCCTAGTCACACCTGATGGAAAGTGAAGACGGGGCCTGATATGGAGTAGTTCACCGGCTCAGTAATAGGAGACCGAGGTCATATTTATCAGGGAACACAGATGGCGGGTGTGCATTTCTTTCTTTAGCCGTCCGTACCAAAAAAGAAGAGCCATACCGTTTTGTGTAAACAAATGGAATGTTTACTACGAACGGGTGTGTTCGTTCCCCTGCGCCTGGGCATGCCTGGCATCTAATCTAGTAGAATATTTTATTTATTTATTTAATCTTTATTGCGCAAAAGAATAACCTTACAGTAAAAAAGGCGGACTTAACGATAGCGGTTGGTTCCTTTTGGGACAGTTATTATTTTTCATTTATTGGCAATTAATTATGGTTTTATAATTTAGGTGATCAAGTCTCCGATGGTTTCTGATGAAGCTGAAAATTTGCATTAGTACATATGTTAGTCGGGTGACAAGGCAATGTTATGGTATCATCAAGTTTATCTGATGATGGAGACAGAGGTGGTAGCCATAGGAACTCTGTGTGTCAACGCAACCTAATTGTGTTTGAGGTTTTTAGAATTTATTGTCTAGATGAGTATTAGCTGCCTGTGGAAAGAAAAGTACAGTCAGCGATAAAAGCTTGTACCAAAACCGAAATTTTAGACAAAAACCTTTAACCGTTTAACCGCGTGCTGGTGTCGTCGGCGGTACGAAGTTACACGAAGTTTTGTCTATTTATCAGACCGCGGCGAAATGAGCCCAATTTTGTTTGTTTTTGTTTGGCGGTTAAAGGGTTAATCTGTGCCCATGTTTGAATCTGAAGACTAGTGTTTTCCCAGGTGGTCTGGTACCCAACGAGGTGGTCCTACGCCTCCTCAAAGAAGCCATGGACAAGAACAAAGCGAACTCCAAAGGCTTCCTCATCGATGGATACCCCCGAGAGAAGACACAGGGGGAGGAATTTGAGAAAGCCATATCACCCGCCAGCGTGAGTTAGGAAACCACAGTAACAGTTTAATTTTTAAGTGTCATTATAAACGCAAAACTCCAATGTTTTCCGTTAATAGTTACATACATTCTGCACTTTGTTAAGTACTTATCTTTCAATATTATGTGTGTGGTGGTCGAAAATTGTGAGTTCCAATCTCGTTTGTGCTGTATAAGTAGAGCAGATTTTTTTTTTCGAAAAAATGCAAAAAGTTGACTAAAAATCGACCAGGATCATTATTCCTATCATACTCAGACAAGTATAAAACTATATGGGAAACAATAGAGACCCCTATTGTTTCCCATATAGTTTTAAGTCATAATGTATTGTTTGTCCACATTTTTGTTAGTCATAATTTGGTTTTTCTCAGAAACGCGTAACTTTTCAGGATTGTCGTAAAACAAACCTAACCTATCTATAGGATAACCTGAGGAAAACCCTGAAAAGTTAACGGTTTTAGAATTATTTATGTCAATCATTATGTCAAGACAAGATGTTAAAGTCTATACAGAGTTTTTGTCTGCGGTAGTATTAAAAGGTCAATTTTCTCCTAGACAATAATTTATTTCGAAGCGACACCGGACACGTTGAGGAAGCGTATCCTGCACCGCGCAGCCAACGCCAAGGAGAAGCGTTTCGACGACACGGAGGAAGCCATTCAGATCAGGCTGAAGACGTTCATGGAAAATAATGATCGCGTGCTGGCTCAGTACCCGCATAAGTTCAAGAAGGTTAGCCATGTTGTTATGTGTTTCATGTGTGACATGTCATGAAATCATGCGGGTTTCACACACACACACACACACACACACACACACACACACACACGCTCACACGCGTTCGATCATGCATATTTATCGAGTATCTAATTATAAGTTAATTATAAGAAGCAAGAACTCTATACATATAAGCTGGATGCTGTTTAGCAAAAAATGTGTCAACCCAAATACATTTTTCAACCCTGTGCCAGGGTGAAGATGTTGAGCCCTTTTGATCATTATTAATTCATTAAACTTTGTTTTATGCAGATAAACGCCGAAAGAACTGTTGATGAGGTTTTCAAAGACGTGGGAGCGGTTCTGGATCCGATAGTCTCTCTCCAGTGCGCCTAATATTACGAGTAGTAAGTAGGTGTGCTGGTAAAAAAATTGATAAATACCTTAATAGATATCCATGTTATCAAATTGACTGTCTCTATAAAGCAAAACGACGTATTAAATATGAAATTATTTCTTATTTAGTTATTTTATTTGTTTATAACCTTATGATGAAAATGATTACCTGATACGACGATTAAAGGCTATTATTGAAGTTATGTTATTATAATTATCAATTTCCAACACGATCGTAATAAAAATGAAGGAAATGAGGATGGCGGCCACACTCAACTGCTTTACCTACTTGTTAACATGTTCATATTTAAAGATATTTCGGACTTTAGACCATTATATATAAATTTTCAACATAATCTGACTACAAATTCAGAATTCCCAGATAAGAAGTTATGCTACTTGTTTTGGAGAGAACCGCAAGTGTGACACGTCTCACAGACTTACTGCATCATTACATTACTGCAGTAAGTAAGGCCTCATTCTCACGAGCGCTTTTTCAACGCGCGTTAATAAAGCGTTTGAATGACACAAATGGAGACATGTACATTCACATTCACACGATAACGGTAGCGCTTTTTATCAAGCGTTGTTGGATTTTCAACTTTAAGCCTTGGTCTTTAAATCGAATTTAGCGTGCGGGCCGTTTCAGGCGCTTTTTTAACGCGCGTTGAAAAAGCGCTCGTGTTTAGGGTCACTAATGTCACTCCTTTTAAATCCATAAGGCATGGAGACTATATAAAGGAGCCAAATATTTACGTATGAAAAGTGTCCATCAAAAAACAGTAATTAGGCGGCGCCACCATACACCGAAATACTACCAAAAACAACCTACGTAATTTGGTCGGGTTATTTGTTGCCTTATATGGTTCATGTTATACTCATGTCTCAGAACCTAACTAGCGCCACCGGAGAGATTAGGAACTATTATTTAAAGCTGAAAGCGGTCACTTTTGCAATAATTCTGGCATAAGAGATTGCGATCCTTTCTATACCATCCATACCATAATGAGTAGCTTGACTGTAAATCAAAGAGTAAGTATATAGATTTGATATAGATACTGTAAATGTTAATTTAAGGAATAAAAAAAACCTTTTTCCAGGTAATTAGAACTGAAACGAATGGAGGTAAAATTAGAACCGTGACAAGTTTGTCATCTTTTGACATTATTTACGTCTCAAATCACCAAACCATTTTGTACAACATAAACCATATTGTTTGCTATTCGCTGATACAAACAATGCATTGAAACAATTTGTAACAAAATTAAAAAAATGAATGACCAAGACCCATGCTGGCCGTGCGACCAAGATGTAATTGAGAAACTGCCTCCTTGCCCCTTACAATGCAGATCTGAGAAGTGCAAGGCATTCAAAAGAATTTCCTTGGAAGGCATACCAATAATATGGGTGCTCGGCGGCCCAGGTTCGGGCAAGGGCACGCAGTGCCAGAAAATCATAAGCAAGTATGGATTCATACTTTTGTTGACTGATGAGTTGGTTCGTGATGAGGTGAAGTCAGGGTCGGTGCGAGGAAAGTGTCTGTCTAAGATTTTGGAGCGAAGTGAGTGGCTTATTCAGCTTATTTGTGACGTTTTCAACCAAAAGGTACCACATTGTCGCTTGTTGATAAGGTTGATTTCTAATTGAAGCTATATGGAAATAGCGCCTTACTGACAAGCGACAATAAGTACCCTTTTGGTTGAAAATGGCACATTTGTATTTGTGGCACATGTAACATTTAGAGGAGGACAACGCAAAATTCTAATATTTATTTGAATTGGGTAGTTGACAATTTTTTAATGGTATCAGTCGATCGGGTTTGTTTTGAGGATCAAATGGCTGTGTGGGACCCTTGTCTTAAAGCAATACAAAAGTCACAAATGACGGTCAAAGTCTGGCATCGCCACTTTACTGAGCAAACGCTCTAACATAAATAGCCGCGTACTGACTAAGCGAGCAGCCTCGGGAGGCAGCCTCGGACGTTTGCCGCGCAACGTTTGCCGCGCAAGGCAGCCTTGATCAGCAGAATTTGTTGCACTAGGCTGCCGAGCTGCTGCATCGTGACGTCACTGTGTCACTTTGCTTAGAAGCCGTTCCGATGTATGGAAAACAAGCAAAATGCGATTTTTGTCGGTGAAATGTTGCGTTTATGTATATTGTTTACTCGGTGGCAAGATTTGTTTAATCCTCGTGCCTTGAAACCCTCACAACGCTCAAGATTCCACTTTTCGACCACTCGCTACGCTCGTGTTTCAATTATGGAATCTTTCGCTTGCTCGGATGTCAATATGCACGAGCGGTTAAACAGGGCAAAGTTGCTGTTAAACAACTTAAAACAAATAACTGGTGTTACCTTCTAATTTCCTGACTTACGCATCTCTTAACTTAACTTAACTTCCTTTTAGATGACACAGCTCCAAGTGATGTTATCATCGATCTGCTGAAAGACGCCATCTACAGAAGCGCCAGGGCTGCTAAGGGCTTCCTCCTTGACGGGTTTCCGAAAGAGAAGAGCCAAGCCGTCATGTTTGAGAAAAGAATTAGACCCTGCACGGTAAAGTAATACATTAGTCATTTCATGGACTCTCTTAGTTACTTATTTCAAATATAAGCTCACAGAGCAGTTCCGAGTCCAATCCGCTTTAATAACTAAGATTAAGCAAACCAAATCCATTAGGTATATCCTGAAAAACAAATAAGTCTGACAAAAATTTAATTTATGGTACAAGCAAGTCCTTTCCACAGGCAACTAGTACTCGAGACAATTCAAAAAACCCCAAACACAATTAGGTTGCGTTATTTTATCACAGATATCCTATGGCCACCTCCTGTCTCCATCATCAGATCAGCTCGATGGTACCAGTCCATAATATTGCATTGTCACTCGACTTATATTATGTATGCAAATTTTCAGCTTCATTGGAAGTCAGGAAGTGGGTCAAATTTAACTTGCAAGATTTGACCCGTACAAACATAGATACTTATATCAGTTTATACGTTGCAATTTAAATAAAAGCTTGTAAAATTATCCCATTTGTTCCTCCTCTCATCTTTGCTTGTGAGTCACTTGTGACTACGCTCCGTCTTACGTAAGCGAGCAACTCGCGAATGCGAAGCGAAGCGAAGCGGCGCGGCGCGGCGGGCCCACGGCGTTCGCGTTCGCAACGAGATCGCCCACGTATATAGGTATCAAAGGATTGATTCACCCCGCTCAGCGCCGCGCCTCTTCGCGTGTTGTTCGCCTACGTAGTACCTATTATATCCTTTATCAATACGGTTGGACTTTGTTACTTTAGAACCTTAACCTTATATGACCCTTCTAGGTAATCTTCTACCTCGAAGCACACCTTGACGAAGCGGATCATGAAACGCGAGCCCACGAACGAGCAAGCACTTAAACAGAAGGTGAAGGCAACGTTTGAAGTTGACGAACTGCTGTTGGCTGCGTATTCTGATAAAGCGTTCAGAGTAAGTACAGAACTCTGTATATATGACCTATACGATACCGTATGACCATTCATCGCCTTGTTACAACGTGTTCCATTAACCTTTTCACCGCCACGTCAATGAAGTAATAGTGTCATCAACGCCATTTCAAAAATTGCACGTAAACAACCCGTATAACATATCAAGTCATGGCGTGTGGGGCACGAAATATACTGACTTTATATCAAATCAATGGCGGAAAAAAGGTAATTAAGTATATTGCTGCAGCAAATTCTTCGTGCTTGGCGTCCATACTTTAGATCTGGACGCACCTTGTAAAGAATATTTGTTGTAAAGAATATTTGAAGCGAGTAAAACCTTGGTTTGTCTATTAACAGATAAATGCTGAGAATGATGCAGATACAATGTTCCGCGAGCTGTCGGAGATCCTAGACTCATTCATACCTAAGAACGCCGGAGCCAATGTCTTACCATAGTGAATTCAAGATGCCTCTCTCCTAATGTCGTTTTTTATGATAATTATGAATATTATGATACATAATTATCTACTAGTCAAACAGAAAGTTATATCCATTCCTAAATAAAACCTAATTACTGGTCAAAACGTCCCCCAACGTGTTTTCTCTTTGGATGAACATCAGAACTAAACTTTGGCTGGTTGACCTCAGCGATATCAGTAAAATATTTACACACACATTGGACGCTACCTTTGTACTTTTTATACAGTCAGCTGCGAAATTGCATGGGGAAATTATGAATGAATTCATTCATTGATAACTTCGCCATGCACTTTTACGGCTGATGGTAACTCTCTTTAAAACGAACTGTTAAAAAAAAGGTCCATCCGCCATTCTGACTTCAGGATGGCGGGTGGTACATTTAAACGTAACCCGTGTTTTGGCAAAGAGTAAAAAGGAATAAACAACGTATTTCCTTTATTCTTTATTTTATTTACTCTTTGCCAAAAAATAGGTTAAGTTTTCAAGGATGTGTAACAATAAACCGCAATAAAACACCTCATTAAAAAACTCGTACAATAAATTATTTTAAAAACTTCACAATCCCGATACCCTAACTGGCCGTGACCTCAGCGCGGATCTCTTCCTGCCTCCCCTGGCTTTCCTGTGTCCCCTGACTTTCCTGTGTCCCCTGACTTTCCTGTGTCCACTGGCTTTCCTGTGTCCCCTGGCTTTCCTGTTGCCCTTGGCTTCCCTCCCCGTCCCGCTCCTGTTTAGCGGGGGTTTCCAGCATGTCCGACAAGATCTCTTCTAGAGTAGACGCTAGCGCTTTCGGGTTGCTAGAGCTATCCAGCTGTAACATTTGAAAGCAGAAAATGCCACTAGATTCTTAAAGAACTACATTATAATACTACTAATTAAAAAATATCAAATTGCTATGGAAATTGTTCGTATGTATAAATGTTCGCGATCCTAGAACGCCCAAATAGGTAGCACATTGTGAGAAACGCCAGTGTAGGTTTAGTGGGTAGACTGGGTAGGCTCCTCCCCCTCTTTCTCAGTAGAAAGAGCCGGGTGGTGAGAGTCCCACGTCCCACCTCACGCCCAGGGGGACGATGCGTAACATAAAGTTTTGCGCAACCGTATATCTTTACTGTGGTGGTAGTGGTGATGCCTTACCGTGACAATGTGTCCTCCCAGCCGTTTGTGCACGCTCTTGACTTTGTGCGCTGCTTCCCTGACGATCTGCCTCGCGGAGTTTATGTCCGACTCTGGTCTGCCCAGTTCCGATAGTTTCGCCTGAAGTCTCTTCGCTGCCACCTGTCAATCAGGGCAAATTTTAACTTTTTTCTCATTATTATCTATCTTTTTCATCTCGGAATATGTGAGATTTTTTCCTGTCGTGATCTAACGGCATATAGCACTTCCACAATTTAAAGTGTAAAATATCTACATCTACAAGATTCAAAAAAGACAAAAAAGTGCACGTGAAACATGATATGAAATGACATTACTGCGCTCAAACTTCGTTTTCATTATAGCCATTGCTGACACTCACTTGGGTTTGAAATCTTTTGTCAAAAAAATTGAGTTCTCTTTAAAGGACTCAAGTCCTTACACGAGACCCGAGGGTCTTTAACAAGTTGGAAAGAAGTCAAGATTCGTCTTAATGATTTTAGAGTCTAAAGAACTGTATTAGATCTTAAAACAGAAGAGTCAGAAGACTCAAAGGACCCGAATCTTGACCAACACTAGCCATTGCTGACGCTCTGCAGGTATTTGAGGTTACTTCCTTGGCTGGACATCTTATCCACAGTCCAACAAAAATGAAATAAAATGTTGGAATACCTCATTATCTACTTCCAGGGCGACGATCTTCTCCGGCCACTTGACCTGGCGGTGGAACATGCTGGACATGCGCGAGCTCTTGGGGAAGCCCACCAGGATAAACCCCTTGCAGTCCTGCTGCTGCAGCATTTCTTCCTTGATCAGGTCCACCGTCAGTTGCTGCGGACATAACATTCATTAATTAATGTCTTTCACGAAGAGTAGGCGCGCCTTGACTCGTATTGACATATACGTTATTAACGATTATATTTGACAAATCTGCGCGTAATCGTGGATGACACGAAGTACACAAACTATACGTTTGTACCAATGAGTTTTTCGAAACTTATGTAAGAAATATGATTTGATTTTTACCAGTCGCTTTTCGGTGAAGCAAAACATCGCAAGGAAACCGGACTAATCCCAATAAGGCCTAGTTTACCCTCTGGGTTGGAAGGTCAGATGGCAGTAGCTTTTGTAAAAACTTGTGTCCACGCCAATTTGTGGGGTTAGTTGCCAAGCGTACGCCAGGCTCCCATGAGCTGTGGCAAAATGCTGTCCCGGCCCCGGCATTTTGCCAAAGCTTTTGTAACCTAACCTAGGCCACCAGCGCTTGTAAAAAGACCTTTGGAAGTAGATTCTAAACTAGGGGATTCCAGGTACCTCTTTTGTTTTACGCTATATTAATGTCAGCCTCTTCTTCGTTAAATTCCGGTCAAACAAAATACCTATATTGCACTCACTTTTGATATAAAAATATTCAGGAAAGAAGATGGCGCACGAACTTCTGAACTGGACCTTTGAAAGTAAAGATTCCTTCTAAAATTCCCTATTTATAGAATAGTCCAGTACCTCAGGAACCTCGTTCGCATTCAGCCAGTCACTTATCGGCCTCAGTGTTCTTCTCGGCCTCGGCGCGCACCAGCTCGCCAGGCCTGATCATGGTGTAGCCGGTGATGTTGGAGATGGTTAGATACCTCGGGAACCTCGTCCTGCGCATTCAGCCGGTCAGCTATCAGCCGGCCCCGGGCCGTATCCTTCTCGGCCTCGGCGCGCACCAGCTCGCCAGGCCTGATCATGGTGTAGCCGGTGATGTTGGAGATGGTTAGATACCTCGGGAACCTCGTCCTGCGCATTCAGCCGGTCAGCTATCAGCCGGCCCCGAGCCGTATCCTTCTCGGCCTCGGCGCGCACCAGCTCGCCAGGCCTGATCATGGTGTAGCCGGTGATGTTCGAGATGGTCTGCGCCACCGTCTGGTTCCCGGCGCCGGGAACACCGTTCACGAAGATGACCGGGAGGTTTCTGATGGGCGTCATGTCATATACGCCTTCATCCTGTAAAATAATAAAAATAAAATAATAAACGTTTTATTGCCGCAACAAAAGTTTGTGGATATTTCACATTCTGATATTAAGGGAAAAAATTTAAAAATTAAATGAGAAAAATATAGTAATAAGTAATAATGTGGTATTGTGTTGTTTTTGATCGGCAAAAGAAACAGAACTGCGGTGGTACGTAATACTTTTTGTTGTTTATGCCTGTAGAATCGTAATTAACGTGATAATTGCAAAATGTGTCCATTCTAATTTAAGATTATTAGTTGCTTGTTCTTATTAGAACTATATTTCCGTTCTTGAGTTTCTAAATTATCCAGAAATACATCATGAATCAACGAAACAATTTCGGTCCGTCCTGCGTATTTCTTGCGTCACGTATTAAAAATGAAATGATCTTTATTCGAGGATTTTATATTAACACTTATATAGTATTTGGGATCAATTAAAAGAAAAACTAATCTACTTTTTTATCGGTAAAAACAAAAGGGTGTTATCGCTTTAGTTTTTTTTATTAAAAATACATCTCTGCTTGAAGACTATTAGTGTGTCAATTTTACGCATTTTTTATAATTATTTTTATTATAACAATTCATAAAATAAGTAACGAAATCAGATTCTTTGTTTTGTTGGCTATTATGTGTAAAAAAATAATAGCAAATGGTTTTTAAGAAGCCAAGTAATTAATTTTTCAATACAACACTGCATCGCGCGGAAATTTGCACAAAATGGCGAAGCAATTTACGCTACCATTTTTTAAATCCAAAAGCAACTGAGTGGGTAAGTATGCTTTTGGCGCGTCGTCTAATCCGCTGATTTTAATGCCGACTGTACCCATGCCATTGTAGATAAAGGACTGCCTTGAGAAAGTTGGATCTTGTGGTCTTTCGACTCTGATAAACGTGTGTCTACTGTGTCTGGTAACCTGACTTTCTGTAAAAACTGTTCAACTTCAATAATAGCATAATACAACGATCAAGGAACATGATTTATAATCCAAAATAGACCCTACAGCTGGTCGTGGCAAAATATGCCACAGAGCAATAATATACAAAGATGTCGCCTAAAAGAAACGAAACATACCTCATTCTCATTCTTTGAAGATAAACAGCCCATTATGGCTACAAACTAATTACAATTGTAAACTAATAATAATTAATATCCAATAAAGTTAGTGAAATATAATGACATTGCCAATACAGGTGACACAATTTTGAAATGGGTAACGTCTAGATTAGTGACGGTTTTCGAATTATGGCGGTAACTGGCCAGTAAGGACCTATCAAACCTCCTTTCTGATGCATGCACCCATGGCACAGAATAAATAATAGTACTATCGTACAGAAAGGAAACTTCCTACAAAACCGAAGTTTGAATGCGGTCAGGGTCGAATCATGCTATCCCTTTCTAATATATGGCACTATCCCTTTCGGCTATTTAGGGTTCCACTTCCACGCATCCCGGGCGGTAAAGTGGTCGACCATCCAGGTATTTATATTTGATTCCTCTTATAATACTAAAAATAAAATAAAAATTCGTAAAATTTCATTGGGCCTTTATTATAATGACTGATTTTCAATCTTCGTTTTGTGTAGGTGTTTGCGTACCTGAAAAAGAAAACACTATCTGTAAAAGAGTACACACGATAATTCGAACGTACATCGGAACGATATCGCAATGAGCGTTCATTTCGCTCTTGCATTGACTTTAGGAAACTGATAAGACACTCACTGTTAGGAGGGACCAGCGAGACAAATAGACTCGCTTAAAAGGTCCCAGCCCACAGGGCCCAGAATTGAGTTAACAGAGCGCCTGGTAGGTACTTCTTGCAGGATGTGGACCTCTTCTGGTCAATAACTACGACGGGATAACAACAACGCTAGGAGGATGACGCAATGCAACAACGCCAACAACATTGACTTAAGAAACCAGACTGCTATAAAGACACTCACTGTTAGGAGGTGCTAGCGAGGCAAATATGGAGCCTCGTTTATAAGGTCCCCCAGGGTTCAGCTCACAGAGCGCCTGGTACTTTTTCTTGCAGGATGTAGACCTCCAGGTCTTCTGGCGAGTGACTATGACGCAGTTGAACTTGTCGTGTTGGCGCCGCGGGTGCCCGGGCGCCCAGGCTCGGTAGGTCGTGCAGTCTAGCGAGTCACCTGTTAAAATAGGATCGGTTGGTAATTTATTAAATTTGGCCCGATGGTTGACTGGTGTAGAATGCCATCAGGCATTAAGTTCGCCCTGGTAGGGTGAAAAATGTCCTCTTCATACAATTAGTTGAGTTTGATGGGGCTTAGGTCGGCCCCATTTGCATTGGCTTGGCTTATCCATACCTACGTGTAATATAGCATACTTATAGCACATTGCTAGCATTACTTCTCCGCAGCGCAACAAGCGCCACATCGACTCCCGCGCTGGCCAACATCTGCGCGAGAGCATCTGTCCGTTGCTCGCTAGCCGTATCGGCTAGCACCCCGCTCATGTTTCTACAGGCGGTGCGCGCTTCCGTGTAGTTAGTTGAGTTGGGTGGGGTTAAGGTACACTTACTCGCCCCCATTGGCATTGGCTTGGCCATGTATGTGTACCAGACTATAACATACCATTGGCTCCTAAAAACACGCTGTTGCTAGCATTACTTCTCCGCAGCGCAACAAGCGCCACATCGACTCCCGCGTTGGCCAACACCTGCGCGAGAGTATCTGTCCGTTGCTCGCTAGCCGTATCGGCTAGCACCCCGCTCATGTTTCTGCAGGCGGTGCGCGCTTCCGTGTAGTTGAGTTTGGTGGGCGTCAGGTAGAACATTCCGGTTGCTGGGATACATGTAGAGTTTATATGCACTAAAATAAAATAAAAAATGAATCCAGCTGACTCTGCAGACTTTTCAGTGACAGTCTGATACCACCATAAACGTCATTTTCCTATGAAAAAATTTAATTTACAATAGCACTTGACTCTTGTTTATTAAGAGATACAACATATAACGAATCGCTTTTGTGTTAGTGATGAAATCGAGAGTGTATGCGTGAAGAGCAGCAGACGTTGGTTTCACTGCATTGTCCGTAGTAACTTATTTCTGGTAAATACACATCCATACCTACTCTATCTTTTGCCATGCATTGTTGATACCAGGGACCGGACAACCCTTTCCGCAATAAAACCCTTTTAATGGGCGACACTTAAACACGTCTAACACATTGAAAGACTTTCCCTTTTGAACTGCAAGCCCATTCATACCCTTACCTTTGACTAACCCTTACCGAAAAGCTGACCAAAAATAAGGCTAGCTCTTAATAAGGGTTACCCTTATCTTTAAGCGCTTTTTATAAAGGTTTCCCTTTGCGTGAAAGAGACAGGATTAGTATATATCTACGGTAGTGTATGAAAAGGAAAGAAAATACGTGCCTAGTCAAAGAACGCCGCCGTCGCCGCCGACGATCGCTCGGATTCGAAGTAACGTGTGCTTTATGAACAAGGTAGACGACTTAAATTAGCACGCTTATATGCTAAAAGGGAAGCCCTTTATAAGGCTAACCCTTATAAGCAATATGCAAGGTGTTGGTGAGCGGATGATAAGGGTTTTGTAAGGGTATTTGGGCTACTGATTACTCAAATGTAGTAGCTTTATATAAGGGTTTTTAAAACCAAAACAAAGGGTTTCGTCTGGCAAAGGGTATGGTGAGTTAAGCCTTATGCAATACCCTTATAAAACCCCGATAAGGGATAGCGGGCCGGTCCCTGGTTGATACACAAATAGTTACTTACGAACAGGTTTAGCGTAGATGCTATAATAGTCATATCTCGAGTCATTGACTAAAGATAAACCACCATCCACCTCAGCACACTTCAGGACTTCACAAGTATACTCTAAAGGTTCAGTTTCATTATGTTTCTTCTTTCTCCCTGTCTTTCTTAACACTTCCGGTGGCACAAAGTTTAATGCCAACGCCTTCTTCTCAATACCAAGGCGCTGGCAGCTGGTTAAAGTGGTGTAGTTCGCTTTAGCAGCTATGCCAAGTTTGGACCGTTGGCATTTTTCCATTTTGTAATATTTGGGGACGACGGGAGTGGTTTCGCGGGAGCATTTTGTGTTTGCACTTGTTGTTATGATTAGAGAGGATGATATTATTAAAAGGAACATCTGATACATTATCTTCATTAGGTACTGGTTTGTTTCTAAGTCAGTTTAATTCCACGGAAGTCGCACTGCATATATTTAATAGTACCTGTTTTCCTATTGTAAAACTTAACTAAGTAAGTATTATACTTAAGTTATTCATTGTAAAATTTGTAAAGCATCATGTAAGTGTAAGTGATCTTTAAGTAGGTACTGTCCACATTCAGATGTCTTCTACCAACTTTAATTTTTTTTGTGTTACAGTACAGCGCATATACGGTTAGCAAACTCAAAAAGCAAAGCGTGACTATCAGGATTATAATAGGTATCACACATATACAGTAATTCATAAACGCGAGAAGCCGACAAACAGATTGATGCAATACAATAGCGTCAACGTAATGATGACAATCATTTGTGTTAGTTGATCTGATGATTGTTTTGACCTATATTAGTCCTTGCCAATGAAGAAACTGTAACTATTTTTTCTTTTTCAGAATTTGTACATAATTGGGAATGTTGAAAAGCAACTAGAGCTGAAGAATCATAAAAAAAACGGACAAGAGCGAGTCGGACTCGCCCACCGAGGGTTCTGTACAAATTTAACTGAACTGGATTACCCGGATTACCGATTACCAATAAACCAATACCAAAAATAGCCACCAGGCTAAGCCGGTTGTCAATTTTAGTTCCATTGCTAATGCTATACAAGGAGAGCGCTAGTAGTGTAAACGAACTTTTGAAAGGGACATTTTTTGTATGGAGTTATCCGAAGTAACTAGTTAATAATCTGTGGAGTTATCGTTCTTCTCCTAGTGAGTATTAAGCTCGCTCCAGACTACGGTTTTGCTGATTAGCGAAATAGACTCCACACTCGCGTTCGCGGCTTCGAGCCGTAATTCGCGCATGAGTGTGGAGGCCTTTAAATTCTTTGCTAAATATAGTTGGTCAAGCAAATCTTGTCAGTAAATAAGAACAAAAAAAAACTATACACATCCTTTTCTTTTGGATGCCAGTACTAGTGTAAGACAAAGATAGTATGATTCTCTCTGTCTATGTTTGAAATGGGACAGTCCTTTGACAAACTATAGCGTCAAAGCGGAAAGTTGGAAAAGATTTTTATTTGCTAAAATTATATTTTTTATAGCAGCAACATTATCCATATGTCACTGTCAGCAGAACTGACACAAATCGCGACGCACCCACCCGATCTATTGGATAAGATTTTGAATTTTGATGAATAGTTTGTTTATATACTGCTAGAGGGTACAACTATTACTATTCATCGCTAAATTAACTGTTATCGTTATCCCGAAACCCGGGGTTTGTCTTTGTATCCTCTCCAAAATGGGCCAGGGCAAGAGCCAATTCACTGAGGAGGAGCTTCAAGATTACGAGGTAATGTTGAGACCATCTTACGTTTGTATTTGGGTCAATAGTATGAATCAGAATTGTACGGTGTTTTCCTTAATTAAAAGTTCTTTGACCAAGTTGAAATGATCGATCTACAGATTCGTAATGTGTTAATTAGTAATATACTTATAGACCTGTACCAATAACTTCTGAGGTTATAAGAATATTAATGTTGCTTATTTTTTATATATAGTTTCCAGACCATATACTAAACCTAAAAATACTATTTTGTGTCATCCTAGGTATTTGCTTAGGTAGAAATTTAGGTATTTCTTTTTTCAATCAGCATTCTGTAAAAAAAATATTCGAGACGAAATTCTTTGTTTCCCTGTAAAGGCAAAGTGGCTTCCGACGTACACACGCATTTTGTGTCATTTTCATCCACGGGTATAATGGCATTTAATAAATACCTAATATTGATCCTAAAACGCCTAAAAAAATATTAGAGTCGGTAAGTGAAGTGTTGTACTTTACAGAACATTGTTATATGTTATTCAAACAAATCTGTGTCAAATTCATCCACCGCTTTTATTTAAAAAAAAAATTTTTCTAATTAACACCCTGTATCTGCCACAAAAAAAATTTCATATTATTAAGTTTACGTCTACAATATTATAATACCACATTGAGACATCATTCATAATTTGGGTCATTTTGATCCACGGTTTTTTTACTATCTGGCAAAATAAAACTCAATTGAGCAAGAAGGGCGTGCGCGGGGAAGGGTACCTACGCGGGTGGGGTGCTTATTATACTTGCCGCAATATCAGCTGGCGACTGAGATCTTAATACTATCTCCTTTACCCTTGTTAAGACCAACCAAGAGATGGCATTATGAGCTGTCTCGCCACTTAGTTTTGCGATACAGTGTATTTATTTCATTCGGAGGCATAATTACATTGTCTTATCAATCTTACCGTAGTAGGTATATAAATATAATTAAAAATAAACTGTAGGCTGCACTCCTCATACTGACCAACATTTGTGACGTTCCTAATCAAAAGGTACCACTTTCTCTGACAGGTTATTTGTATAAAAATATAATCAAATTTCGTCTTTATGGTAAACGACAAAGTGGTACCTACCTTTTGATTGAGAATGTCACAACAGCGACTTAAAAATTACTTTTGTTTCGATTTTTAGTAGACTTTTTAAGTTTATTTTAAGACGCAATTTATTGTGATTTTTGTTATGTTTAAGCGTGGCAAGCAACATTAATTACATTGATGATGATGTTCATTAAATACAATATTTTTTCATACTATACTGAACTGTCACCCTTGATTGAGAATGAACAGCGCCCTCTTGACAATGATCATATATTACTGGTCAGGCTTTAATATGTGTCATAATTTAGTAAAGTCCCCTTTGTGGATTCTAAGTTTCCGAGTTACAGCAGTTTAGTGAAAGCGTTTTTTTTTTTAAATATAAATTAAGGGTTGAATAAAGAGGAAAGAAAATTTGATTATTTTTGCGCTACGACGCACGGTTTAGGAGATACAGCCCTATAAAGTTTTTTTTATTGTTTTTTTCTTTTTTTCTTTTTTACATTGTGTTTTTTGTATATTACTTTGGGCTTTCATAAAGGGGAACGAAAATTTAATTATTTTTGCGCTACGACGCATGGTTTAGGAGATCAAGCCCTATAAAAAAAAACTTTTTTTTGCGTTTTTTTTTTGTATAAATTAATGGTTACATAAAGGGGACCGAAAAGTTGATTATTTTTGCGCTACGACGCACGGTTTAGGGGATACAGCCCTATATAGATTTTTTTCTTTTTCTTTTTTACGTTTCTAAATCTTAATTAAGGGCTTCTTAAGGGGAACGAAAATTTGATTATTTTTCGCTACCATGCACGGTTTAGGAGATACATCCCTAAAGTTTTTTTTGTTGTTTTTTTTTCTTTTTTTTGTCATTGCGTTTTTTGTTATTACTTTGGGGTTTCATAAAAGGGAACGAAAATTTTATTATTTTTGCGCTACGACGCACGGTTTAAGAGATACAGCCCTAAAATTAATTTTTTTCTCTTTTTCTTTTTTGCGTTTTTAAATCTTAATTAGGGGCTTCTTAAAGGGGAACGGATATTGATTATTTTTGCGCTTCGATGCACGGTTTAGGAGATACAGCCCTATAAAGATTTTTTTTTTAAATTTTGCGTTTTTTTAAATATAAATTATGGGTTGCATAAAGGGGAACGAAAATTTTATTGTTTTTGCGGTACCACGCACGGTTTAGGAGATACAGCTCTATAAAGTTTTTTTTCCTGGTTTTTTTGTTTTTTTTTAAGTATTAATTACGGGTTTCTTAAAGGGGTTTTTTAAATTATTTTTGTGCTACGACGCATGGTTTAAGAGATACAGCCCTATAATGATTTTTTTTTTAATTTTGCGTTTTTTTTTTAAATATAAATTATGGGTTGCATAAAGGGGATCGAAAATTTTATTATTTTTGCGCTACGACGCATGGTTTAGGAGATACAGCCCTATAAAGATTTTTTTATTGTTTTTTTTTTTCTTTTTTTCTTTTTTACATTGTGTTTTTTGTATATTACTTTGGGGTTTCATAAAGGGGAACGAAAATTTTATTATTCTTGCGCTACGACACATGGTTTAGGAGATACAGCCCTATAAAGATTTTTTTTTTTAAATTTACCACGCACGGTTTAGGAGATACATCTCTATAAAGTTTTTTTTCCTGGTTTTTTTTTGTTTTTTTTTAAGTATTAATTACGGGTTTCTTAAAGGGGTTTTTTAAATTATTTTTGCGCTACGACGCATGGTTTAAGAGATACAGCCCTATAATGGTTTTTTTTTTAAATTTTGCGTCTTTTTTTTAAATATAACTTATGGGTTGCATAAAGGGGATCGAAAATTTTATTATTTTTGCGCTACGACGCATGGTTTAGGAGATACAGCCCTATAAAGATTTTTTTTTTAAATTTTGCGTTTTCTTTTAATATAAATTATGGGTTGCATAAAGGGGAACGACAATTTTATTGTTTTTGCGGTACCACGCACGGTTTAGGAGATCTATCTCTATAAAGTTTTTTTTCCTGTTTTTTTTTGTTTTTTTTTTAAGTATTAATTACGGGTTTCTTAAAGGGGTTTTTTTAAATTATTTTTGCGCTACGACGCATGGTTTAAGAGATACAGCCCTATAATGTTTTTTTTTAAATTTTGCGTTTTTTTTTAAATATAAATTATGGGTTGCATAAAGGGGAACGAAAATTTTATTATTTTTGCGCCACCACGCACGGTTTAGGAGATATTATATCTATATATAGCTATAATAGCTCTATAAAGTTTTTTTTCCTGGTTTTTTTTTAAGTTTTAATTAAGGGTTTCTTAAAGGGGAACGAAAATTTGATTATTTTTGTGCTACGATGCACGGTTTAGGAGATGCAGCCCTATAGTTTTTTTTTGTTTTTTTTTTTCATTGTGTTTTTTGTATATTAGTTTGGGGTTCCACAAAGGGGAACGAAATTTTTATTATTTTTGCGCTACGACGGTTTAGGAGATACAGCCCTATAAAGTTTTTTTTGTTTTTTTTTTTTCATTGTGTTTTTTGTATATTACTTTGGGGTTCCGTAAAGGGGAACGAAAATTTTATTATTTTTGCGCTACGACGCACGGTTTAGGAGATACAGCCCTAAAATGATTTTTTTTCCACTTTTTCTTTTTTGCGTTTTTCAATCTTAATTAGGGGTTTCTTAAAGGGATTTTTTTAATTATTTTTGCGCTACGATGCACGGTGTAGGAGATACAGCCCTATAAAGGTTTTTTGTTATTTTTTTTCTTTTTTTTTCATTGTGTTTTTAGTATATTACTTTGGGGCTTCATAAAGGGGAACGAAATTTTATTATTTTTGCGCCACCACGCACGGTTTAGGAGATATTATATCTACTTATATATATATAGCTATAATAGCTCTATAAAGTTTTTTTCCTGGTTTTTTTTTTAAGTTTTAATTAAGGGTTTCTTAAGGGGAACGAAAATTTGATTATTTTTGTGCTACGATGCACGGTTTATAGGGATAAAGATTTTTTTTGTTGTTTTTTTTTTCATTGTGTTTTTTGTATATTATTTTGAGGTTCCGTAAAGGGGAACGAAAATTTTGTTCTTTTTGCGCTACCACGCACGGTTTAGGAGATATAGCTCTATAAAGATTTTTTCCTGTTTTTTTTTGTTTTTTTTTTAAAGTATTAATTAAGGGATCCTTAAAGGGGAACGAAAAATTGATTATTTTTGCGCTACGATGCACGATTTAGGATATGCAGCCCTATAGTTTTTTTTTTTGTTTTTTTTTTCATTGTGTTTTTTGTATATTAGTTTGGGGTTCCACAAAGGGGAACGAAATTTTTATTATTTTTGCGCTACGACGGTTTAGGAGATACAGCCCTATAAAGTTTTTTTTGTTTTTTTTTTTCATTGTGTTTTTTGTATATTACTTTGGGGTTCCGTAAAGGGGAACGAAAATTTTATTATTTTTGCGCTACCACGCACGGTTTAGGAGATATAGCTCTATAAAGATTTTTTCCTGTTTTTTTTTGTTTTTTTTTTTTAAGTATTAATTAAGGGATCCTTAAAGGGGAACGAAAAATTGATTATTTTTGCGCTACGATGCACGATTTAGGATATGCAGCCCTATAGTTTTTTTTTTTGTTTTTTTTTTCATTGTGTTTTTTGTATATTAGTTTGGGGTTCCACAAAGGGGAACGAAATTTTTATTATTTTTGCGCTACGACGGTTTAGGAGATACAGCCCTATAAAGTTTTTTTGTTTTTTTTTTCATTGTGTTTTTTGTATATTACTTTGGGGTTCCGTAAAGGGGAACGAAAATTTTATTATTTTTGCGCTACGACGCACGGTTTAGGAGATACAGCCCTAAAATGATTTTTTTTCCACTTTTTCTTTTTTGCGTTTTTCAATCTTAATTAGGGGTTTCTTAAAGGGATTTTTTTAATTATTTTTGCGCTACGATGCACGGTGTAGGAGATACAGCCCTATAAAGGTTTTTTGTTATTTTTTTTTCTTTTTTTTTCATTGTGTTTTTAGTATATTACTTTGGGGCTTCATAAAGGGGAACGAAATTTTATTATTTTTGCGCCACCACGCACGGTTTAGGAGATATTATATCTACTTATATATATATAGCTATAATAGCTCTATAAAGTTTTTTTCCTGGTTTTTTTTTTAAGTTTTAATTAAGGGTTTCTTAAGGGGAACGAAAATTTGATTATTTTTGTGCTACGATGCACGGTTTAGGAGATGCAGCCCTATAAAGATTTTTCCCTCTTTTTTTTCTTTTTTGCGTTTTTAAATCTTAATTAGGGGCTTCTTAAAGGGGAGCGAAAATTTGATTATTTTTGCGCTACGATGCACGATATAGGAGATACAGCTAATACAGGCCTATAAAGATTTTGTTTCTTTTTTTTCATTGTATTTTTCATGTATTACTTTTGGGTTACATAAAGGGGAACGAAAATTTTATTATTTTTGCGCTACGACGCATGGTTTAGGAGATACAGTCCTATATATTTTTTACAATGCATGTGCTCGAAAAGTGCGTTTCCTACGGAGCCATATCGTGCGGAAAGTACTGCTTTTCCGCACTAGTGCTTTTTGTTTTCAATTTTTTTTTACAGTACATATGGTGCTACTTTCTCGCACTAGTGCGGAAAAGAGCACTTACCGTGCATATGTCGAAAGTTTAAAGGGCCATATGTACTGTAAAACGTACGATACACGTGCGAATAGGTAATTCGCAACTCGTGTCGATTTAAAACACTCCTTTTAATAATTAAACTTATTTGCCATGACATGTTTTTTTATTTACTCGCACAATGCATAGTAAAACATTGTATGATACACGTGCGTAAAGATGATTTCCGCACTTGTTGCATAAATAGCAATTTTTTTTATCAAAGAATGAAAGAAAGTCACGGTATTAATAACCAAATTTTACTTTAGTGGTACCTTTTCCCTATCACTGTCACAAATGTATGTGGCGTTCACGTAAACCCGATATTTTTAAGATTTCCCTGCGCAATGTTGCCAGCTCGCTCGCAAATCAAACATGTACTTACAGTTCTTTTGCATAATGGTGACATTGTACAATATCTATGAGTTTTAAATAGGTAAAAGATAATTCGACGCATTCTTTGCTTGCTTGTTGCTTGTTGTTGTGTTGTTTGCGTAACTTCTTTGAATAAGTTGCGTTAATTTGGCGCACAGGCGAAGTAAACATGCGTTGCGTACGGCAAGGTCACGCCGCGGCCCCACCCTGCACGGCCTCCGTTGCCCATTCAGACCGCCCGCTAGCTTCGTTTGAACGCAAATAATATTTTTGTAATATTTGTTTATGCAGTGGATGCAAGTGACACAAATTCATACATCTTATTTATCCCGCATTTCAAACTAATAAGATGTAAACTCTAATATCTTTAATATTCTTTTGTAACGGTGACAGCCTGTTACAACAAAATCATCAAATATCTTATGAAGCTATGCCTTAATAAGACACAAAATCATTTAATGGACCTATTTAAACGATTAAATTCGACCTAAGTAATTTTTTTTAACTCTAATTTTTTTTTGTGTCATTTAGAATATTATGACATAGTATCAGATTGCAGTGGATGTAATTGACACAAACTATGTTTTCACACTAAAAACACTATCCTAAATGCAACACAGTTACATGATTTCTCTCGAATATTTTTTTCTCCAAGATAATTCAAAATAAAAAATAATTACCACAAAATAACAAATTACTAGAAAAGCAAATTATATATATGACACAAAACAAAATGTAAGATTTACATCTTAACAAAGTATTCATAAGCGAAAACAGAATTGACTTTAATATTTTTATAACCTAGGGGTCAAAATATAGCCAGCGGTACAGGTCTATTATTTCCACTTCAAATTATTTTATTGGTGTCTTTATAATATAGTTAACTTGTTTTGTTTTTTTTTGTTTTAGGACCTCACTTACTTCACGAAGAAGGAAGTGTTATAGTAAGTATAAATTTAATGGTTTTAACTTTTCTACAATTATTATGGTTTTAGGCAAATTGTTTATTGTTGATTTGGGTGAGTTTTGGTTTAATTCTAATCATGTTAATCCTTTACCTTTTGTTTGAATATGAGACTGCTGGGCTTCCATATTCTGCTCCTGTTTTATGTATTACTTGGTAATCTTGGTATATTAAGAGTCCCCGGCAAGCTCGGCCAATCTTCACCTGCCCATACAAACAGTTTTGTTCTCATTTTAAAACTATCTGTTGGATTGTAATGAAACTTTGCACTTACAATGACACTGGTATATCTAGGTCTGTAGTCTGTAGTTCAAAAATTTATGATCACTCCATGAATTAAAAGTAACTCTGGTTTACCGAAATTCAAAAGTGCTCCATTCCTTTTCAGTGCCCACACTCGGTTTAAAGCCCTGGCTCCAGAGAAGGTTGGCCACAACAAGAATGCCAAGCTCCCAATGGCCAAGATACTCCAGTACCCAGAGCTCCGAGTCAACCCGTTTCGAGACCGGATCTGCAAAGTGTTCAGCTCGAGCAGTGATGGCGACTGCACTTTTGAGGACTTCTTGGATATGATGTCCGTGTTCAGTGATAATGCCCCGAAAGCAGTGAAGGCTGAGCATGCCTTTAGGATTTTTGGTATGTTTCAAAATTCAAACTATATAAAATAAATAAATAAAATAGCCATTTATTTCGACCTCATATTATAATTCTTGTTAATCAATTAAGCAATATGATTGCCAGATAACATTATTTATTTTACGTTATTAACGAACTGCCTCGCGAAAAATTGCCCTGCGAAAGCAGCTTGTTCGGTGGAGACGTGCCTCGCCCGAGGCAATGCGGCCCCTTTGCTTCGCGCGGCAAATTCCTCGAGAGTCGTCTCGTCTGTGTGGACCCGTCATATCTTAATAGCATTGGGTTATAGTTTGGGGATCAGGTTTCCTCATCATTTTTTCTTTCACCAAACGACAACTGGTAAATATAAAGTAATATTTTTGAATACTTCACTCTTCACGACTTGGCTACCAGTATTTTATAATTATCTGCAATTCGACATCAAGCTAATTCTGAGTGGCATTTTATTACCTTCAGATATTGTTTTAAAAGCGAGAATCAGAGGACTAAGGCGATCATAACATTGGGTGCCGATTAGCACGCCGCTCCGGTGTGCGAGCGATATATATGTGCAGATCGCCGTCTCGCTCACGCAAACGGTCTGGCAGCGGCCTTACGTTACTAGCCGGTTCCACATAGTGTAGTGCCTCGCACGCGCCGCCGCCTCGGCCGTTTTGTGCACGGGGAAATTGCCTCGCGCGTATGCTCGCTCTGTGTCGACCCGGCTACTCATAAATTCATAGTAACAATTTAAATTTTTCAAACATTCCAGATTTCGATGGCGACGACATGATAGGCGTCTCCGACCTTCGTGAAGTGATCGAGCGACTCTGCGGCCCGGAACTACAGCTGGCCGACTCGGAGTTGCAACAGCTAGTGCAGAATGTTCTGGAAGAGGCCGACTTGGATGACGATGGCGCGCTCAGCTTTGCCGAGTTTGAGCATATTATTGATAAGAGCTCGGACTTTACTCAGTGAGTAAAATATACACGGTGACTTTAAAATAAGTGCATTTCCGTTGCCAGGGAGGTTGTTGGATTATACTGAGCAACTTTTACTATGGGAACAACCACGAAATAGCGAATAAAAATTTGGCTGTTTCATACATTTTGGCTGAGAATTTTCCTGTTATTAAGATAAGGTGTGATGATGTGTTTGCCACCGATGTGGTATAAAAAAAAAAAAAACTATTTCGATTCAAGAAGCTACCTATCAGCGATGAATTCATGATGAAATGTATCGGTACTAATTAATGATAATTAAATGTTTTTATTTGCAGGACTTTCCGGATACGACTGTAAAGAAGCAGCAACGAAAAATGTCTACAAACTATCATTTACCTATTTTAAGAATAGTAAAATAAGCGCCGCCCAAAACGCGGACCCGCGTACGAGGAAACTATTTAAGAAACATAATCGCGACACGAGAGGACAATTAATCTCCAATTTTGTATGAATACCCAAAAGAATGGTGTTAAGATTAATTAATTGAATATGTTATTTTATGAATCTCAATCTTATAACACTGTTTACGTACTATTCCAACTCTACATGACATTTTGAATCTCAAACTAATTTATAGGTTTATAAGGCATTATTGTAAGCCAGTAAGGTTAGATGGGGTAAGAGAAATATTGGGACAAGAGTAACACTTATAGGGAATCCTCATACTGTTTCTCTTGCTCCGAGCAAAATAAGGTACCCCACATTACCTTTAAACGCATGGACAAATTTAGAGGAACGCAAAAAATAGTTGACAAGAAATTGTAGAAAATTATTGAGGGCGCCACTTCCTACGTAGCTGTCACATTTTTGACGTAAAATGCTTAAAAATGGCAACAATTTATTTAATTTCTACTATTTTGTGTTATATTATTAAAGTAATTTCAAAATTCCATGTCTGCAGCGACTTGGAAGCAACATAGTGTGGAGGTGTACCATATCAAATTTCTATAAAAAAAAAAGAGGTGCTGACACGGGTTGTCGGTGCAAAGATAAGGCTTCTACAAACGTTGCAACTAATGGCATGCAATTTTAGATAATTGCTGGCTAAGTAGGAGCAACAACTTGAGGCTATCAAAAAATTGTCATGCTACTTCAGTCAATGTCAGTTCTTTTGGTACCGAGACTGACTGAAATAGCAAGACCTGTTCGTACGTTTTCGTGAAAATACGCACTAAAATGATTATTCACTACATCTGTAAGTTACAAATGAAATTAAACGAAATGATGTCTAGTTTTTTTATCTGCAATCAATGTATATAATTTTATAATTAGTTATTCCTAATTCTAATGCCAAATATACATAGTTTATTATACAGTAAAAAATGTAGTTTAGTACATCTTTTCCTACTAAGAAAACCCCTATACCTCGCGTCGAACGGCCTGGATCTATGATCTTCAGTTTTATATGGAGTAACTGTGAAGTAAAATATTTGTACTGTTCTTAGGGTAACATACCCAAAGGGTGAAAACGGGACCCCTATTACTAAGACTCCTTAACGCAAAATAGGTGCCAGTCATCGAGTTGCGGAAAATCGCCCGAACTACAATACAAATACTAAGACTCCTCTGTCCATCTGTCTGTCTGTCACCAGGCTGTGTCATAGCTAGACAGTTGGAATTTTCACAGATGTATTTCTGTTGCTGCTATATACTAAAAAGTATGGAAAAAATTATGCTATCTATCAGCATATTGTTCCCCACTACTAATTAAGATATTTACTTTGCTGAATTGAGGATTAGTCCTTGCATTTAAAATGCAGATTAAGTAAAAAAAGTATTTTATTCAACTTAGAATACAGACTAAGTAAATATAAAAGATTTCATTTGTAAAAAGTTTATCTTAATTCTAATTCTGAAGGTATCCAGGGAGCTTCATTCTCATAAAGATCCAGGTTGTGAAGAAGGAGACCAGGATACACAGGAATGCTACTGAGATGAGTAGGATTCTGTTCAGTTTAGGTGTAGACGGGTTATGTGTCCGGTCAAGGATGATGAAGCCGAGGCCCCCCATGGTGAAGAGGAAGGAAGAAGCTAGGCCTTCCATGATGTACTGGCCGTTCACTCTGTTTGGCATGAAGGCAACGGGCCGGCTGTGGCCGTGCTCGTCGGTCGTTGAGCCGACGCTGGGAGGTTCCACTATCACATCATAGATTATACCTGGAATAAAAGATAAATATTAGACTAAATAGAATAAATTTTATTGTTGAACTTCACAAACAAATAAAATAAATCGTCTAGTTAACTTGGTAGTTTTGTCCGCAAGGTAATGAATTGAGATAATGATAAGTTAATAACGTCCAAGCTGACACTTCAATGAGAAATGATTCTATGAAATTGTACTTCGAATAAAGAAGCTGTAACTAATCTATACTTAATCGGCAAAACCCTAACTATAGATTGAACACAAGTTTCTCTCAGTAACATAGTCTTATTGGAAAATAAACAGAAAACAAGACGCCGCTAACCTCCAGTCACCAAAAAGTACGAGAGTAGCACCAATGAGAAAGTAGTCATCGCCGATGGAGCCTGAAGCCATGACGGCTTTTTGATTTTGATATTAGGGATTTCTAATACCGAAAACGGTATTGCGAATAAACTTTCCATTTCGGATATTTGTGACAATAAACAGAAAACGGCCAGGCGGATTCCACTCCAACCGTTGACGATGACGACGTTGACGTAGATGTCTAGATGACAGATGACAACAGCGCAGCGCGGCTGGACTGGACCGCGTCACAATCACAATGATAGATGCGAAGTTTGATGTAGAATGAAACGTAAACATATCAAAACGTAGCTATTTATTTTTATTACTATTTTTTGGGATTATAAAAATAGAAATAATGGACCAAATATTCTCTAACAAAGATACAGATATGATTGCAAAGAAAACAATTGTCTTTATTTTACTTATATTTTCTACATTTATCAAAATCACATGCGTGTAAAGTAGTGTTGTTAATATTGTGACCAATCACAACGAGGCAATGGCATTAAATGTCAGTTTCTTATTGGACCAGCTTATGTGGTCGATAATTCTTTCACGAAACAACGAATCACAGAAATTTATTTCCTAAATTTGACACTTGACACCTGAATGAAGTATCCAGAAAAAAAAAACTCAACTGTCAAAATTATTCGATTGCAATAAAATTGGTTGAACAAATGTTCGTCCCCATTTTATTTCGTTGGAACGTACCTTGCCGCGGCAGCTGGCCCTTATATTATTATTGAAATCCGTAGAATGTGTGAAATCTATTATTAAAAGTGCGTGTCTCGTGTGAACCTCTGTTAGTGCAATACAGTGTTAAAATTTGTAGCGATGGCTAAGTGAGAATATTTCGCACAAAATGAACTGGACTCTGGATTTCTCACTGATATTAAGATGAAGGGCGGCTTGTGTGTTATTTACACGTCGCTGCTGACAATTTCAGTGCTGTCGAGGTAATTTTTGCATTGATTTTCGGTGCTTGCGTAACATAACATGTAATTTCGTTGTTACCTTGGGTTTTTTGTTCTCAGTTGCGCGTTGTTTATGCTGGTGGTGTCGGAAGGTCACCTGGGAGTTGAAGGGAGCGTGGACCTCTCTGGGCTGCACAACGTCAGTCAGAAGCGCAGTGCTGTAAGTGAGGAGGACCAGGCTCCGGACCCTGGGCCACAGGATGAGGCACCAGCTGAGAACTTGGAGATGCTGATCGCTGATTCGTTGTCCCTGAATTCAGTGACAACAGATGGGTAAGTGCTTTTTCTAAGTTACTTACTATGAAAGTGAGAGTAGAATGTAGTTCATAAATCAACTTACAGCAAAAAAAAGTTGAATAATAATTTAGGAATGAATGTTCATCAATTTAAAAATGATTCCTTTTTGTAATAAATGTTCCTGATACTAAATGTATGGTAATTTTTTATAACACAATGCAATCAATTAAATTAACACAAAAAAAATTAAATTCCAAATAGCATATGAATAATTTGGTACACGGGGGGAAGAAGTTGATAACTCGAGATATTTTAATAAAGAAATTTAAACTTAAAATACAATTACATAAGGTTCAAATTGCCATGTACGGAATTAAATTGCATTACAATAAATGAAATATGATGCAAACATTCAGACCACCCATTTGTTCTACATCACTATATTGATAGATTTGCTTAATCATCATTGGACACAAACATTGCGTTTCTCCGGAAACTTCCTGCCTCGCACAGCTAAACTGTGGAATGAACTGTCGCCTTGCGGTATTTCCGGACTATACGACCTTTAAACCTTCAAGAAAAGAGCGTACCCCCATCTTAAAAGCCGGCAACGCACATACAACCCCTCTGTTGTTGCGGGTGTTCATGGGCGGCAGTAATCGCTTACCATCAGCCATCAGGTGATCCGATATCATAAAAGATAAAACATTGAACTTAATGCTCTACTATGCATTTAATTTCTTGGTCCAATGTGTATTGTTGACATTATTAATTTATAGTTATGTGCATTTTAAAAATATTGACATGTGAATTCATTATCATTTTGTAAGTAATTTTTTTTTTTTTATGTAACTGACAGTGTATGATTAATACCAATAAAATTATATTCTATTCTATTCTATTCTATTCTATTGCGTGTCACTCTCTCATTAAGCAAAATGTGAGACGCAAATACATAATGGACCAAAAAATTGGAGATTTGGAATACCACCGGCAGGTAGGTATGCAAACAAAAGCCACCTGGTGGAGAAACCTAGAGAAACAGTCGCTAAAAACACCAGCAACCTACCTTGACAGAGCCAAATGGCGAAAATATATTCAGAATGCCGACCCCAAACCATGAAGAGTCATGTTCACGAGAATCCTCATAATTGTCACTTAAAAAACCTTTTCGCTACTTAAATGATTCACTATTGAATGTAAATTCGTAATGTTTGTTAGAAAATTCAAACCCTTTTCTTATTGTTCTCACGACCTTGAACCGACTGAAACCGAGCGCATTTTCACAATGGTTGCAAAACCTTTGTTAGACGTCAGTGCAGCTCCATTATATATACCTATTTATAGACTGTTCTAATCACTGTCATCAACAAATCCAATGGCCGAACGAACATCCCGTGAGTTGCGAAAATAACGATAACTACTGAATAGGTAGCAAATGACAATTACATTGTCAATTAAAGTCTTATCAAAAGTCTAGGTTGCATATTAGGATGGTCCTTATATGGCAAAAAAAAATTTTTTTTCGATTTTTTAACGGGGCACCATTTCTTTTGATTATTTAACATTAAAATAGGTAAGAGTATTTTTTTCATAATTTTTGGACAATAATTAGAGGTCGCTACCGCAGCTTGAACTTTGTGAAATAAAATTAAACAAACGTATTACATGCAAAATCAGATTTATTGTAAAAAAAACTCTGAAGTGTTAAAGATTGCAGTTATAATCTCTAAAATGGACATCTGAATCAACTACACAATCAGGTATCCATAACACAACAACAACATAAATAACAAATTACGATAAAAGGGTGGATTTCTGGGCGTTGGGGTACTTTTTTCGGAATTGTTTTACTACTAAAAGCAAATACTGTTTTTGGTCTTCATTAGTTGTTAATAGCTTATTGTATTCCTCCATCAATGCCACTCCGCGTTCTGCGATGTCATTTACCACCCGCATGGATTGTACTATTTTTTTTGCCGCTTTAAAGTCTTCGTCACCTTCCCAATTTTCAACATCTTTGTTAAAAAACCGTGATGAAATGCCAAGTATTTGGAAGAACCTTAAAGAGTTACTTGTCACAAAGTCTTCAATATCTTTTTCCATGATATGTTTGGCGTCTAGGCTTATTCTTTTGGGACAATACTCCAGCCCTTCATTTTTTAGTGCCATCACCATTTTTTTCTTTACTTCAATCGGAAGCTTGTCGTCGAAAAATGCAAATGAAACAAGTTCTTCACTTAGGTACCATAAATGACCTAAAACCTTTTTCAAAGCAACGTTGGCCATCGCCAGATTAATATTTTTAAATGTTATGAGGTCTTTCAGCAGGTTCAAATCATTTCGTGGTGCACATTGCCCAGCAGGTGCTTCGAACCAATACTTCACGTATATGACGGCAGTAAAAGTACAAATATCTTTTACTGCTTTTTCTTCTCTTTTGGTCATTTTAAATTGATGCCGAAACATAAATAATTTGAAGCAGTACATCGCTTTTGCCATCCAACGAGCACGGTGAAGGCCTGCAGGCATTCTGAATGCGACTCCACTGTCGGGAATACCTCCCAAATAAATGATTGTGAGATTTAATAGCTCTCTGTAATCATCACGCGGTTGGTATTCACGCAATTGATCCTGTGCGAAAGAAATCATTCCTGAAGAGATATTTTCAACATATTTGGCAGACTCGGGATCAGAAATAACATTCTTGTAATCCTTAGGATTAATATGGGTCCAATTCTTTTTGAACCTTTTAAATAACAAAACTTCTGGGCCACTAGATGGACCAAGGGCTTGATTTGCGATGGCTTCTAACATAATTTCCATTATGTGATGGCGACAGGCGAGCCAAAGCATATCTTTCTCCATTTTTTGTTCTAAAATAACGCAGCATCCGTTTCGCAGTCCAGTGTTAACTGCCGTTGTGTCAAAGCATAAGCATTTAACTTTGTCACTTAATCCCCATGTCTGTACTGTTTCATGAACAGCAGAGGCACATGCTTCACCGGTTCCGCGTTCAAGTTTAGGAACTGCCAACAGCTGATCTACTCCATGCCCAGACACTAATATTGGTAAGCGATCCACCGTTTCATGTCCTGTTATATCTTCAATAAGTTTACCATCCCAGTGTATTGTTAAGGGCAAATCGGGCTTAAATTCTTTTTTTAGACACTCTGCTATGACTTTACGATGCTTTATCCGCTGCCGGCGAATCGAAGAACGATTAATGTTGAACTTTTGAGGTTCTGTACAAGTTTTTTTTAAAACAGATGCTAAGACGATAGTGGCTTTCCTGTCAGTTAATTTAGCGGCATCAAGACTCGCCGCTACGTGGGGATCAATCAAAAGCTTTCTTCCTCGCTTTTGTGGTGGCGGTGTTGGAAGTGTTGAGGGCCCTGCTTCGTCGTTCATGTCAGGTGTTGGCGTGGGATTTTCACTGCTAGATGTAGATGAAAAGTTATGTATTCCTCGCAGAGCATGAATTTTTTGTTCTTCGCGTTTGCGGCGTTTTTTTAGGTTTGCTTCTTTCTTTAAATTTTGAGCCTCTTTCTGTAAACTTTTTTTGTCCACTGTAGTCATAATGCCTGCCCGATTAACGCGTTGTTGCAGTAAGAATTGTTTATCTTCTTCGATAGTCATCATATCTAAGGCTTTCGCGTGCGCAATGTCGAATAATTGTTCTATTTGGTTTAGCCATTCTTGTTCTTTTTTTTCTGTTACAGCGGAGCGTTTTGAAGCATTTTCTTTATTTTTTTTAAGTTTCTGCCACTCTTTAAAGTGGTATTCAATTTTGGCTATTACATGTTTCTTTAATCTTGTTGGTATTGCAGCTTTTTCCCATATGGTCAAGACGGAATGGGCGGTCGCCGTCGCAGACTCTCTTATAGTTTTTTTTTCATCGGTTTTAAAGTGAAAAAACAAACTTAGCACTTCACGTATTGACGGCAATTTTGTTTGCTTCAAACTTGGTGTTAACTGGCCTATAAGCCAGATGTTAGTTGTATTTCGCGTTGAGACGCGTATTCCACTGCTTGTAGACGCCATTACAATACTTCACAACGATACGCTTGAGGATTACGTGCAGACTCTCACAATAACGAAAATGGACTGAAGATCGTCCCACGCGGTCGCATCGCGGGGGTGTGAGAGGGGGGTGGAGGACGCGTCAGTGCATCGCTAGTAGGCAACGGCACTTGATTTCATTTAACAAGTCAAAATTTTATAACAAAAACGCACGAATAAATAGTTGGCTCGATTCATAAAATTGTTATATTTTTTTACATTTTTTAAAACTTTGACCTTCGGTAGCGACCTCTAAAACTAAATAAAAAAAATTAAAAAAAATTGTGTGGAAATAACTCATGCTAAATAACAATTTAAAGAGGTGCCCCATTCACTTTTCAGAAATCGAGAAATAAGGACCACCCTATTGCATATGTTCGTCTCTCACTCTCTCACCATGAACTGAAAATGGAATTCTTAAGCTGGCCATACACACTTAGGGTACGCCAGCGCAGTTTTACCTGTACAGTTCAACTGCACAGTCGAAGCTGGTTACAAAACTGCACAGTCGAATCCCACACACGCAACGTCTTACCTGTGCAGTTGCTAAAACTGCGCAGGCATACCTTAATGTGTATGGCCAGCTTTAGAAAATATTAATTTGTTGTGTGAAATGAGTTTGTCACACTTACAATCTTGCTCGGCTCATCTCATCAGCATCTCATCTTAGCGTTTGTCCCGGTTGCATGATTGCTGTGATGCTGTGGCTTCAGTGCCTCGGGTCTGTCTACTTTTCCACTAAATCCAGTCCATAAATCCAATCTAACTAGCAACAGGTAGGTATTTTAACTATTTTAACTGCCTTGAAAATCGAACGGTATTCAACTCACTTATCCGTCTAGTTATTCGGTGGGCGTAGTTTGACGTCACGTCACGTATCTTTTTGAAGAGCCTCATGTGATTTTATGACTGATTTGCGTTAACCTAGTGCGTTTTGATACCTTGTCGCTTTCATTAGTGAAGCATACGAGACTAAATCAGTGCGGGTACGCAGTTTTGTTGGTGAGACATGGTTGTGATGGTCTATTAAGTGGACATATTGAGACTAATTCATTATGGAGAATGCAGTCTTGTTATTGCGACGCATTTTTAAGAGTATAGGCGCTTTAATTTTACAAATGAGAAAGTCATTTACAAAATAACATTAAATTTGACATGAACATTCAAGTAACATACAGATGTAGTGCATAATTGTTTTCCTTCGTATTTTCTCGGGAACGTTCGTATTTGTCATACTACTTCAATCAACTTCATTATTTTTGTACCGAGACTGAAATAGCAAGACACGTTCGTATGTTTCCGTGAATGAATAATTATACACCAAATCTGTATATCTATGTCTGGTACTAGTTTTCGTTGCTAGAAATTGTAATACAAAGAAATTACAGCGAGTAGAGTTTTACATACAAAACTTCTATACTCGTCCTATTTTTCTTTGTATAACAACTTTTTGCATGTTATTTCAGCTTAATCCATACTAATATTATAAATGCGAAAGTCTGTCTGTCTGTCTGTCTGTCTGTGTGTTACCTCTTCACGCTTAAACCGGTATGGGGATAGTTTGAGCTGTGGGAAATGTTACAGAATAACTTTTATCCCCGAAATCATCCCTTAAGGATGGATTAAAAAGCAGATTTGTTTAAGAATTAAGGTACCCAAATTACTAGTTCCACGCAGACGAAGTCGCGGGCAAAAGCTAGTATGAAATAAAACTATGAAAGCGGATTCGCGTATATTGAATTTACGAGTATAATATACTCCGACGTTTCGAACCCTTTACAGCGTTCGTGGTCAACGGGTGACTGAGGAAAAACATGGGAAAAACTACAATGTGCAAAAGTACCCACACACAAAAATAACGATATATACTATGTACGTATAATGTAATAAAGAACTATCGCGGTAACCGAAGACAATATTATTTCAGCTTGTAGTTGTATGAGACCGATTGTATGGGGTCGGCTGTTTGGCGGCGCGGCGGGCAAGTGTGACACAGTGATTTATCATGTTACTACTCTATTAAGTTGGTTAGCTGTCTAGACTAGGCTAGTAGGTTGTTTGTCAGACGATCTTGTTTGGCATCTAGCCATAATTGCCAACTTCGAGTATAAAATTCACGCTTCCAATGTTTTATAGGCAATAAACAGGGCCGACATTGTAGCAGATTTGGCCTCCTTTCCGCCCTAAATTTTTGTTCTTTTTCCAGTTCCACTGTAGAATCATATTAGAAACCCATTATAGTCCGACATATAGCCGCTGGTTATTAAGGTGGCTGCCATACGCGTTAAGTCCCCTACATTGTAGATATTTGTAAATGCCCCTACTTTACTATTACAATGCACCTATTTCCTTTAATATACAACTTTATCTACTATCCGATACATGAATCAGCGCATCTTTGATATACAATGTGAGCAAAGTGCCAAGCCTCCACAAGTTGTGATACTTCTGATATAAGATAACACCTCTATTGCGCACTATTTACACTTCCATTCATTGTGCGTTTGTTTTGATACGAATCGGTTGTAACTTGTAACCTGTAGTTATTTTCTTTAGTTCATGACCGAAGTGATGAGAAATCATTCTTCAGCAAACATAATCATTGTAACTTCGAGCCCCGTATGAGCGTATGAGCAATTGGAAGCGCTCTTATTATATATCGGGTAAAAGTGGCGTAAAAGCGATGATTTCGGTTGAGGTGGCTAAAATTAAAACTTTTAAAATGCTCAATTTTTTTAAATGATACATCGGTGGCAACAAGTATGCACAGCCCGTTTACCATCGGTTACCGTAGCATAGCCTATGGACGCTTGCGATTCTAGGTCCAGGCGTTAGGACAACCGCGATGCCCTTATAGGACCTGCAAACTCCTTTTTCGAAGAACTATAATTATTTTGTTACAAGAAGAACTTTAAACGCTTTAAACGTAAATTTTACTTAGTGGTTTTCTAAAGAAACAAATGTATGGTAGTTTCTTTAGAAAACCACTCAGTAAGATTTATGGTAAAGCATTTAAAGTTTTTCTTGTAACAAAATAATTCTGTAAAATAATCACGGTCCGCTAACCGATATCTGCGTAGTTTGTGTGGTAAAATATATGAATACGTTTTTACGTATGACTCATATCGTATATTGACCAAAATCCCCCGTCACGTTTTCAACTAGGTGTGATTTTTTACCTTATATGTCGACAAATGTGGATAAGACTAAGTTTTTCTTGAACGAAACATTGGTTCTTGAAATCCCAACCACAGAGAAAAAAAAACCGGCCAAGTGCGAGTCGGACTCGCGCACCGAGGGTTCCGTACTTTTTAGTATTTGTTGTTATAGCGGCAACAGAAATACATCATCTGTGAAAATTTCAATTGTCTAGCTATCACGGTTCATGAGATACAGCCTGGTGACAGATAGACGGACAGCGGAGTCTTAGTAATAGGGTCCCGTTTTTACCCTTTGGGTACGGAACCCTAAAAACGATTCTTTCCCATTCCCACCAATCTTTACAGAACAATGTAGATTCAAACTCTAATTAAAAAGAAACTAAAACTCTCATCCGCCCATCACAAAAACCTACTAAATAAACCAATAAAAATTAACTTTCATTCTCAGTGGTATTCAGAACAGAATGACTATAGGTGACACATGAATTGATCATTGAAGAACTTTATTGCGACCTGATAAGGTATATCAATAGTGACAATATATAGTCACTAAAATGTATTGCCGTAAAGACGTTGGCGGGCGAGCGCTATTGGTATAATATAAACGTATAATGGCTAAGAATTTCCGTTAATTTTATTTATATTCGGCGGCGGCAGGTCTTAGCTTGGGCTCTTGTTGCTAAGTAAAACAAAATATGTTTAAGAAAAATGCCTGATTAATGAAAGAAATCTTTTGTTCAAGCAATTAGTGACCAAAAAAAAACTCACATTATGTCTGCGATATATTACGCAACCCGGCTAACAAGACCTAACGATATGATTAGTTAGATAGAAGTCATACAAGTTCAAGTGTATGTAGAAACTATTTGACACTTATTACGATTCGATCGTGTCGTATACCTACATGCGAACGATTTCGACAGTCATACGACCAGTCAACGGCCAAAGAGAATAAAGAGCTGCAATAGCCTTGAATACCGAGTTTTTGCGCGTACTATTTCGCTACCTGGTGATATTTCTGTATTAAGGGGCCTCTCGTATTGTTTAAACATAAATTTAACTTTCATGAACTATTCTAAACTGCAAATAAATTACGTTAGATACACTTTGGTACAGTCAAGGGCATAAATATATATACATTCCCAAAGTTTCAAAAATATGTGTACGCTCTTACACCTTACACCTTAGACAATAAAGCCGTGTTCGCATATTTTTCAGCCATTTGTCTGGATCGATATTTTTGCCTTCGCATGCCTTTGCATGTTGGAAACATGTCGATTCTGTAACGATTTTCAATATTAAGTTAAGTCTATTTTTATTTATTTTATTTTAAGGGTATTTAATATTTCGCGGTACTTGCATAAGTTCCAAATATCCTCTTTGATGGCATATTAGTTTTTTTTCTCGTACCTAATGCTACTGGTTTTTTCGCGAACGTATAGAGTGCCATAACCGCTCGGCGACTAAGCTCCTAAAATTACGAAAAGTGTGTGCGTGTAGTGTAATCTTTACGCGCGATCAAAGTAGAACTTCTTTGACGATGACGTTTATCGCTATATTGGCACTTTGACGTGTGTCCTATTGTGCGTATGTCACTATTAGCGTTACTTCCGTCAGAAAAAAGTCTGAGATACACTCTAGTCACGCCTAAAGAAGTTTTTCAGTGTGTTTAAAATATCAGTTGGTAATAATTAGAGAATATAACACACAATTATTTATATTGTAGTTAAAACCTTTGTGACAAAATTTATGGACTGATTAAGTAATGTACACAAAGCCTTAGAGGGAGGCTTAGAGAAGTTCATAACGCATCACATCGTCACAGTTTTCCAGAAAAAGGTTCCTGACGCAAAGGAGTAGTACACAATGGTTCATTTTTTCTCGTTTAGAACGCTAAGTTTTAGTCAACGGATGTCCCCTTAACAGTTGAAAAGCGAATTACTCCAGCCGATAGAAATGGAAAGTGTAGTTAAAAATACTCGCCGCTCAAACGGCAGTGTAATAACTCTCGGTTAATACCTACTTAACTGTTACACTCGTTCATTTGTGATATAATCTATACTTCTATAGTAATAATTGTTATGATGAATGGTTAAATTATAAATATAGTCCACAACTAGGGTTGTGGGCGCGGGAAGACTGACCGATTAGAGATACGGACGGATACGGATATTACGGATTGGTGACATATTTGAGGGCATTTTCAGTTAAAAAGTGTAACATTTAGGTTCTTTTTTTGGAATAACCACCAACATTTGAGGTATTTATACTCAGAATAACGAGGACTATTGATTAAAAAAAAAAGGAAAAGAAGTTTCCGGTAAAAATTACAGTTTTGTAACGCATTTTCACATGGATTTTGTATTTGCCGTCACCCAAAATTTGTATTAAATAATGAGACACTTTTTCATTGTTTCAATCAATAGTCCTCGTGATTCTGAGTCGAAATAACCCAACAGCTGTTAGTTTTTCGAAAAAAAAGGAAACGGTACACTTTTATCTGAAACCCCCTTAAGTGTAAAGTGTAACCGTAGTCCTTGGGAATAGGGCAGAGTACGGGAATCGTAACAGGTTGTATGCCTTTTTAAAACAAGTTTTCTCCGGGTATAGACGGTTAAGGGGCCCACTGACTATCAGTCCGCCGGACGATATCGGTCTGTCAGTTAGGACAAAAATTTGACAGTTCCGAACAACTGACAGGCCGATATCGTCCGGCGGACTGATAGTCAGTGGGCCCGTTTAGTCTGGCCGTAGCAAATGTACAAGACCGGAATATGCACTCGCAGATTGCTTTGGCATCGCCACCATTGACACAAAGCAATTGTGGCGTTTCCAAAATAACTTGTTATTCCTGGCCCCGTATTCTTCGTTTACAAACGCAGGCCAACCAGTGATAGTATGAGCTCTAGATCATTAACGTTCATATTAATGGAGATAAATTTTAGTACTGGTTCTTCAAGATCGTAAGCGAATGCTCGATCGGCTGGAAGAATCGTTACAAGCGCAATGACAGGTGTGGTCGCACGTGGATACGTCATTAATGGCGTCTGGAATTTTGGCAGGGTCTAGTGTGCTTTTAGCAGTCCAAAGGTAACCTAACAAAGTAAAGGAGGGTTCAGAAAGGTTCGTAAGCCGTCGGGAGGGTCTTTGGAGGGTATAATAGTGATGACGGTCTTTGGTCCCGGGGATATACAGTCTGAGGATAAACTCCGTACATTTTCGAGTCAAGGAATAAGGAAGCGGCGGGGTTCTAAGCGCGGGTATCCTGGGCTCCCTCCTCGGAGCATTGACACGGGCGGTTAAAGATAATTGATAAACCGAACTCAACAATATCCGAACAAAATCATAGTAATCATAGAAAGATATAGATCGTGCGCTCGATCGATCTGCGCGTCATCTTGAATTACACGAACTATAGTGCTTTTAAAATGTTCGAAATTCGCTAGAACACTCACCGGTATTTATCAAAACTGATTTGATGTGCCAGATGCTAGTCATAAACTGATAAAGCACATAATGTGACGATATATAATGTTTAATGACATTAGCATACAAAAATAAATACTAGAATCGGAGCTCATTTCTAGGACCGTCTCAATAATATATAATTTCATCAGTAACTACGAGTACCACACTTTAAATTAATGTTCAGTGCACCTGGATAACACGCCTTGGGAATCGAATTCCCTTGTCATATTTTATTAAATCAACAAGGAACTACAAGCTGGAACTGACAGAACATTGGCAAAGACCAATACTCCAGCTGTTTGGTATTTATTACCATATTTATAGGTTTTATTATTTCTTGCGGCTGATTTAATAGCTTTTGCGAATTTGAATTAATGTTGTATGTGGCATGTAGACTATGCCTGAATAGATTGCTTAAATTACAATCAACGCGATACTTTAAGTGACAGAGAAAGAAACTATTTTGAAGGCATTGTAACTGAGTGTATGATTCACTCAGTTACAATGCCTTCCAATCCCAATGGTTGGTAACCATTTCTTATTTAATTTTTGCCAACCACCAAGCAGCTAGGGAATATATTAGCAGTTTATTAGATGGAATGTTGCACCACATTCTACTAACATGCCTATTTGCTTTAGATTGGCCAAATATGGAAAGAGCTTATAAGCACCACAAAAATGCATAGTGATTCAAGAGTGACCCAGGAAATTTTATTTCACCCAACTGTATTGAATTGAGCTTGGCAAACGCAGTCTACATAACAAGTTAACAACTAACACACCATGGTTTAAAACCTCGTGAAAGATACTAATAAAAATGTCAAGTTTGGTTGATGGAACGCGGCGCGGACTTTCGGACAGGTGTCCCTTCACAACAAATTATTAATTTTCTGGTAATTAACTTTACTAACAATCTGATATGACGAGACTATCATGTCATGTGAAAACAGCGGAGCTCTATCTATAGGTATAATGCTTGTTTAATAATACCAATAGTATACACGGAATATAACTTTGGTTTGGTTTGGCTTGTTATAATAGCCCATAGGAATTCGGGATGCGAATGGTGCAATCCTCTACGACTGCCTTTCCACTGAGGCGGGAGACCAGCGGAGATGCGAGGAATCAACCAATAGCGTTACATTAGAACTCGTATGTACTGATACTACTGATTCATCCACTTCTGACCAACGTAATTTAAATACGACGTATTATTTTCAAACACTGGTTCCAAAGTCTATCTCGCACCAGTACCAATATTACCTTCTTCTTTTTCTTTGCTTCATCCCACTTTAGGTAGGGTCGGCTCTCCTAATCTTTGGCGCCAAGACTGCCTGTCTAAGGTTGTCGGGTCTGGTAAATTCAATTGATTTGTTAGTTTGGTCATGCTGGTCCACCATGTCAGCAAAGGGCATCCGCGGCCTCTCTTACGTTCCGGGAGGCATAGAGCTTTTAAGAACAGTACCAATATTACCACTGAGGTTGAATACAACTGCGAGGAAGTCGAGCACCTATGTGTGTGAAGTACCCAATCCGCTGCCCAAAGCCCAGCAGTGGGACGCATCTTTACCTTAACACTTTCAGTGACAAGCCCCCCATTTCCAATACAAAATGAACGTACAGCTGGTGTTTGGCGGTGAATGTGTTAATAGGCAAGCGACGATGGTGAGAGCCTTTCAGTTTCGCCTGCGACTGTCACCACATTTTAGTGACTGGATCCACTAACACATATCAACCACAGTATCTACCGGCCCCATAAAATTTCTAATTGTACTCAATTTATGGTCCTTCCTTTATTTACGGCGTATTCAAATAATATGTTGACGGTAACTGACACAAGCTCGTTATGAAAGTACTAACAACAACAGCATCAAATGACCATTGGTGGGTCTTAAGTGGTTGTATTAAAGATTATGTATGGTGGGTCGGTTGTCGACGAAAGTGGTTCGTTTGTCGCCGTGGGCCGACATCCGTCATTTGGACGTCCTGTGGAAGGGCTACTATTGGTACTGGTTTGGGCGTCAGGTGATAATGGATCGAGAACAGCAATTGTAAGGGCCAGTTGCACCAACCATATTTAACAGACTGATCAACATCACTCAACCGAGTACTATGAAAATTCCTATACAATAAAAATTTAGCGAACGCTTTAACGGTGACAGACGGTTTGGTGCAACCGACCCTAAGTCGCAAGATTTTAACAGCAGTCTTTACCCGCGCCGATGAGGACGTTTCTATTTTTTTAGGGTTCCGTACCCAAAGGGTAAAAACGGGACCCTATTACTAAGACTCCTCTGTCCGTCCGTATGTCTGTCTGTCCGTCTGTCACCAGGCTGTATCTCATGCACAGTGATAGCTAGACAGTTGACATTTTCACAGATAATGTATTTCTGTTGCCGCTATAACAACAAATACTAAAAACAGAATAAAATAAATATTTAAGTGGGGCTCCCATACAACAAACGTGATTTTTTTGCCTAATGATACGGAAACCTTCGTGCGCGAGTCCGACTCGCACTTGGCCGGTTTTATAAGAACTAGGTTACTTCAAACAGCGTTAAAAACTGCTACTAATTTTATTTATCGATAAAGTTATCACTGATTTTTTCCCTAACTACCCAGAACTGAGATCATTATGGCAATGACCTAATGATAATTTATTTTGAAACACATATTATCAATACCACGGTACGGTACTACCAGATAGTCCTTATCTCATTATCTTTGTACATTTTTATACGATTGATGATATGAAAAATCTAGACACCGCTCGACCTATGAGTAATATATATGATAGATAATTGTTTATACAAATGTACGTGTTATTTAGGAATTGGTTTACAATATGGTGATTATTTCCACATTATTTCCGAGTCGCGTTGGGTATTGACGACAAATTTTAATGATAACTATTGTTTTATCTGTACGTTCGAATTATGGTGCATATTTAAATTACATTTGATAACTATAATGAAGTTTGTAAATTGTGGGTTAATGTTTTTTTTTCCTGGTACTGTGCTTCTGAATCGTAATAAAAATCATGATTCCTATACAAATGTAGCGCCATTATGCATTTATAAACGGAAAGTTAGACGAGGTTTAAACTTACTACAATTGAAGAATTGAGCCGCCTGTTGCTATCTCTATCGCTCGCGCGTAATTATATTGCAGTTCCGCCTACCACGGTTCATGAGATAGAGCCTGGTGACAGACGAACAGACAGACAGACGGACGGACAGCGGAGTCTAAGTAATAGGGTCCCGTTTTTATCCTCTGGGTACGAACCCTAAAAATGTATGCGCAAAGGGATATCGCCCAATAGAGAATTTGAATTTCGCGCCTTTTTCTACTAACATCAAATATTTATTCAGCAAATAGGCCACAGGGCACTTTTACATGCCAATTTTTACAAGCAATACAAAAAAATTTGTCAACAAGATTTGCTTGACCAACTATATTTTTCTTGATGGGGAAATGTAATCGAGTTGCGTTCGAGAACAAATATTAACCCATAGAAGTACTAGATCCAGACTTAATCGAACAAACACTTCCAATCCAGCTCAGCTGGTGTCCAGGGAAAGTCATAATTTACCTGCACAACACTTGCACTATTCACTATAATGCGATCAAAACTGCACTCTCCTCTAACGGGTTAGGGATCAATTTACATTTAATACGTATTCGACTTTTAAAATTATTAACGCAGATGCAAACGAATTTACATTAAACACAATTTATCTATCGTACATCCTCAAATGCTGGACAGACAGTCTTTTGTTTTTCAACAGCAGATTAATACTTTTCGCTACCTATTATTAAGTCTTAAGTCCTTTACACGATTTTTGTAATGTTAACTTTATTATCTCACCGTTAAAGTAGATTTTCCTTTAAAAGTTTCTAGTGATTTGCGAATTTTTGATAGTAAGTTTTCATTGTATTGTTAATAGATTTTTCGCGTAAATTTTCTCTTCGGTTTACTCTGACGTCATGAATTAAACAATAGCTTAACAAGGCACTTGTTTGTTATGCCGACTTTTGTATGGTTACTATAGTTGAAAGGCGTTTATTTACTATCTTTGCTAGAATTTTCTCTTTGCTGTTTATGGCATTTTCATTTTAAATCGCGCAGCTGACTTAAAGCAATACAAGTCAGAAATGAACAAAGTTAGAGCAGCCTCGCTTTAAAATATGGAAAACAAGAAAATTGCAATTTTGACTGTGAAATATGGCGTTTATTTAACATATGTTTATAGGTAGTTGCTAGGTATTATTTATTAAGTAAAAAAGTCTTGTATTTTTTTCACCATTTCCATTTGTCTTTATGCCCAATCTATTGTAATAAATTGCGTAGATTTTTGGTACAAAAGTCAACTTATGTCATTATCCTTATTGTGGGTATATCCTCGATATATGAATCTTCACCTGTTTCTAAGCTGACAGCATCATCATCTTCTCCTCCTGGCCGCTAAGGGCCAGACCACCTGTGGCTATAACATACAATTATATCGGAGGGGTGTTGATTGCCTATGTCAGTCCCATGAGAGCACACCAGCGGAGCTCTTAGCAGTAGAACGCAGTCGCTGAGGCTGACAGCATAGCCACAGAATAAATAATATTACTAGGTACAGAAGATTCACTCTCTAACAAAACGCGACTACTACGACAGATATGACCGCTAGGTGGCGCTAGCGCGAACAGGCGTCCATTCCGTAGCGGTGCGCGACAACTACTATGGCTAGACACCAAAATAGGTGTGGGCCGCATGTACTTGTAGCGACGCGACAAAATCGCGGAGTGAGCCACGCCTGGCATAGCGCATACATTGGCTATGCGCGACATTGCAGGGAAAGCGGTCAATCAGTGCACTCCCACGCAGCCTGAAAGCTGTTCCCGTTTGAGGCAATAAATCGCTGCTATTGTCGTGTGACGGGTGAATTTATGCCACATTTACACGTACACCAGCAGTACCAGCACAGAATACACAATAATACAGTCAGCAACAATAGCAAGTCAAATGCTTACAATATGGCTGTAAAAATATTAGTGCCAGATGACCTCGAAACTCTACCGATATGTTAATTAAAAAAAAAAACTGTTTTTGCTGTCTAGTCTACAATTTTGGTGTCTGCCATAGTAGTACACTAGAATCGGCCGGAGTGCCGAAACGGACGCCTGCTCGCGCTTGCGCCACCTTACTGTCATATGTCATATCTGTTGTAATAAATAAATATTATAGGACATTCATACACAGATTGACTAAGTCCCACGGTAAGCCCAAGGAGGCTTGTGTTATGGGTACTCAGACAACGATATATATATAATATATAAATACTTAAATGCGTAGAAAACACCTATAACTCAAAAACAAATATCTGTGCTCATCACACAAATAAATGCCCTTACCAGGATTCGAAACCCAGGACCATCAGCTTCACAGGCAGGGTCACTAACTAATAGGCCAGACCGGTCGTCATGGAATAGACTGGTAATAGACTTGTTTTGTTAGAGAGTGAACCTTCTGTACCTAGTACTATTATTTATTCTGTGTACATAGTAAAAGTCGTTGTTTGTTTACCAATTACCATTATCGTTAAACTGGTGCATCAAATAGTAAATTTTAAAGTATTTCCTTAGATCACACGCTACTTGCGCCTCCCAGCTTTCTCGTTATGAGCTTATATACAGCTTGAAGCACACCATTTGCACTTAGGCACGTAGCTTAAATATTTAACAGAGGTAGCACTTTAAATTTGACCGCTTGACGGCAATTTTCTTCACAGTGTCGTTCTGGATGTATAAGGCCAACTGCATTCGCAGTTGAAATAATTTAAAAGTGGGGACACTAGGTTTGAATCGGCCTGACATTTTTTTAACCGACTTCAAAAAGGAGGTTCTCAGTTCATGAATCTAGTATTAGTATGGATTGGGCATGAGTGGTGGGGGGAACTGACAGAACGGGATAGTCTTATGTATCTTTCAGAAGGAGTAGTAGAGAAAGCGCTATTATTGTTTGTCCTTGTCACAGTTGCACCTTTTTTTGTATTCCCCACCGTAAATTTAGTATGGTTTATGGTGGGCAACAAATAACCCGACCAATTCATATTGACGCAATGCGTATGTTATGTCCCTCACGGACGCACGCGTATAGCTCATCTATGGGATCCTACCATCTGTGGCTCAAGTAATCCATCTTAAATTACATAATCTGTGGAGAAATGCATTTTGTTCGTTATTAATATTGGAAACTAGAAAGTTCATCCATCATTTAATATTATTTAGTGTGAGCCGATAAATGGACCCGTCAGTTGGGAAGACAATCTGAATTTATCGTAAGATCGTTAACGTAACATCATTGCGAATGCGAGGAAAACTCACTATACCCATACAGGGTGTGTTCCGTTTTTACCATTTTAACTTTGGAAACGGAACCTCAAGGACCACCCCACACTAGCGTCTTTACGGCCCGGCCACGACATCGCGCGGCAGCGGCAGCGGCGAGCGGCGGCCTTAGGTGGGAACGAAAGGTAGATGATTTAAAACACTACTCACCTTTCTTCGTCTCTCGGAAATGAAAAAAAAACGACAAATTTTCCTTTGTTTTTTGACTTTTACACCCATCTACTGCACAATAATTACGTGGTTTCGGCATTTCGAAGCGTAGGCGCGGGAAACGTGCGGTGCGAGCGCTCAGGCGGGCGTTCGGCGGCCCTCTGTCGGTTGTATCGTCGACGATATACGCCGAGCGGTAGGCATATAGCGCGTGGCCTTGAGCGAGTGAAGGACGCCTGACATTAGAGCGTCAGCGTCTAGTCAGCGCTATGAAAAATGGCGTCGCTGCGCAGTTGCGCCAACGTTGCGTCGACTCGTCGAGCAGCAGCCATAGTGATTATACCAAAACAAAGAAATTTAAAGTGACGGCCATTTTTTATTTTCAAACATTGACTACGAATTCATATTAAAGTACTACCTTTCGGACCTTCAGATATCAATTTACACCATGCATGATTAGAACAAACTTTCAGTCGGACGTACCGTTTTCGATCTACAAGCAAAAAAGTGAAATAAAACAAAAAATTATACACACCTGAGATGGAGCAAACTCGGATTACACGCATTTAGGACCAAATGAAGGTATTGGAACGATTTGCAGCTTGCTGGGAAATAATTCTTCAAAAAAATCGAATTTGATTGGCCTAAGTACCAATTGTATGTAGGTATCTCTGTTTGGCGTGTAGAGAATGTGGTGTGTCGCGGGGTCGGAAAGCAAACAACCGTACTGCTCTGTAGCTAGTTTATTACTGGTATGACGGGACTCATGCGCTTACATATATCCCATCCTCGTCGCCACAGTTGGTGTGTCGCGGGGTCGGAAAGCAAACAACCGTACTGCTCTGTAGCTAGTTTATTACTGTTATGACGGGACTCATGCGCTTACATATATCCCATCCTCGTCGCCAGTTGGTGTGTCGCGGGGTCGGAAAGCAAACAACCGTACTGCTCTGTAGCTAGTTTATTATTGGTATGACGGGACTCATGCGCTTACATATATCCCATCCTCGTCGCCAGTTGGTGTGTCGCGGGGTCGGAAAGCAAACAACCGTACTGCTCTGTAGCTAGTTTATTACTGGTATGACGGGACTCATGCGCTTACATATATCCCATCCTCGTCGCCAGTTGGTGTGTCGCGGGGTCGGAAAGCAAACAACCGTACTGCTCGGTAGCTAGTTTATTACTGGTATGACGGGACTCATGCGCTTACATATATCCCATCCTCGTCGCCAGTTGGTGTGTCGCGGGGTCGGAAAGCAAACAACCGTACTGCTCTGTAGCTAGTTTATTACTGGTATGACGGGGCTCATGCGCTTACATATATCCCATCCTCGTCGCCAGTTGGTGTGTCGCGGGGTCGGAAAGCAAACAACCGTACTGCTCTGTAGCTAGTTTATTACTGCTTTGACGGGACTCATGCGCTTGGCATTGGGCCTGAGATACACTTGTAAGTTTTACTTACGTAAGTAGGGACAAAGCTATTTGTTAGAATTAAATAACGATATTCAACTCTCATTCTGTAGTATAGCTGTGTCTCTACTTACGTAAGTAAAATTTACAAGTGTACCTTGAGCCTAACTGTATATATAAGTGTAAGCCGTAACGGACGGTTACAGTTTACGGTTCAATTTGTACTGGTTAATGGTTAATTGCATTAACGTTTCGGTCAACACTGATATTTAGTGCAATAAAGTTGAAATAAATAAATAAAATAAGTCTACGAATAATCATAATCAACCTATAAGATTGCATCATCCGTCAATAGTCTAACTACTAATAGTATGAAGCTCAATAGAAGTAATAAGAATGTCTAAGCTTTGGTGAGTGATCGTATGATTCAATCCGACTTTCACTCTCATTTGTCTGGTGCAAAAACTGAAGCTACGTCATTCGGTATATTTCGTTTCGTACACTGATGATAGTTGTAATAATTATAGTTTGTTCAAATGTTTTTTAAGGTTGAGTAGCTCCAAAAAAATACCTTTATAAGGATACCATTCTGTCAGTTCGTCTGACTCTACACTTTCCAGTCTCCAACAACACTTAAAAAGTAAAAACTTATAAATAAAAAATTTGCCCTAAATTGTATAGTTGCTCGGTAAGGTGCCCAGAAGGCTGGCCGCGTTGCCCCGCTGGATGGCAATGCTGATCCGCTGGGCAAAATATTGGCCAGCCCTCTGGTCACCAGAAGCCTCTATATACTCGTAGAGGCGACGCGCGCTAGGTCCCCACGGCCCCAGGGTTTCCACCCCAAACGCCGCAAATATGTAGCTACTACGTGTGGCATACCTGCGACGTTTGAGTTTCGGCCGAGGACGCGGCCGCACCAGCGCCAACTTTGGTGTCTCCAACATACATTCCTCGTACAATTGTCACTGTGATAGGGTACGAAATGGTACTCAAATTAAATATCTTGACCGTACATAGCACTATTGTTAATTAAATATGTAGCACTGCAAACACATTGCGATTAGGGGTGTGTCCGTATCGTAATCGATACGTCTGGCATTCGGCCAGCAGTCCGGGTCACTGCTATTTCGTATTGATCTTACATCCAGACACGTTTCATCTCGGATCTAGGAAAAGAAAAGTACAGTCAGCGATAAAAGCTTGGACCAAAAATGAAATTTTTGCCAAAAACATTTCTACGAGGTTTCTGGTAAATACGATACATTAATAAGTAATTTACGATACATTAGTGTACATAAGTATACATTAAGTGCCCATATAATGACTATACTCGTAAAGTGCAATTGTTTTTAGTGTTTGCACAAATGGCTTGCATCGAAAGCAATAAAAAAACCGGCCAAGTGCGAGTCGGACTCGCGCATGAAGGGTTCCGTACCATTACGGAAAAAAAACAGCAAAAAAATCACGTTTGTTGGTTGGGAGCCTCATTTAAATATTTATATTATTCTGTTTTTAGTATTTGTTGTTATAGCGGCAACAGAAATACATCATCTGTGAAAATTTCAACTGTCTAGCTATCACGGTTCATGAGATACAGCCTGGTGACAGACAGACAGACAGACGGACAGCGGAGTCTTAGTAATAGGGTCCCGTTTTTACCCTTTGGGTACGGAACCCTAAAAACATCTTGCATTTGCTTAGTGCAATTGATATTGGAAAGCGTTTAATATTAATTGTTCATTCAATATCAACATAACAATGACGGCGGACATGAAAAATCACATTCCTGTATCTAGTCAAGCGATGACAAAAATCTCACCAGTAATATACCTTATCTATTTACATTTAAGGTTTAAAATGCAACGATTGATAGGGGCGTCGGTATGAAAACCCTATCAACGCGAAGAATGTAAACATGTGTGATTGCCAAATCGTAGATATACGATATACCTAGGTTAGGTTACCTATTTACATCGTATAGTCGCCATCAGATATATTAAGAGCGGCCAAGGTGTGTTCAAATTCAAATATCTCACCAAAGCCAATGTTAAGACGTTAAAGTGCATGTTTAGATATTTTAGAGCACTTTGTCCGCTCCGATACTAAGAAACTAAGATAAGGAATCCAAAATGCATCCTAATTGGTTATCTCTATGGGGAGGCGAAGTTTAGCCTAAACAACAACAAGTACCTAATAAACTGTATGCAAATAACATATGTATGCAAATTTTCAGCTTCATCGGAAACCGGGAAGTGGGTCAAATTTAACTTGCAAGATTTGACCCTTACAAACATAGTTACATATTACATACATACTTACTTACATAGGTACATTGCAAATTAAAAAAAAGCTTGTAAAAATTGTCCATCTTGATTTGATTAGACCATTCAAATACCGCTTTTCTTATCCAAGTCTAAACATTTCAATGTAATTCTATACATAGCAGCTTTTACTTGGCTGCCATTTAAATTTGTCTAAACGACCGTGTGGCATTATCATAATTCGCTGGGCAAAGTGAATTTCTATACGCCTTCTCCTTGTCAAATAAAACAGTGTCTATTACCTATTCTTGGCCTGACGGGATTCCTGGCCGTGCGATTACTGCTGCTTACAGCTTCTAGCCTCGAAATACGTAATAGAAGAGCGGACTTTTCGCTATATACACGGTGGCTAAAAAATAAGTGCATTCCCGTTGCCAGGGAGGTTTTGGGATTATACTGAGCAACTTTTACTATGGGACCGACCACGAAATCGCGAAAAAAATTTTGGCTGTTTCATACATTTTCGCTGGTCCTTTTTCTATGGGAGGGTAATTTTCTTTTCCGATTTCGTGGTTATTAGTCCCATAGTAAAAGTTGCTCTGTATAACCAAAACCTCCCTGTGAGTCCCTCGTAGCCCAGTGAGTGACCTCACTACTAGACTTCTACGAAGCTGGAGGTCCCGGATTTGAATCCTGGTAAGAGCATTTATTTGTGCGTTTATCACAAATATTTGTTCCTGACTCCTAAGTCATCGGTGTTTTCTATGTAATTAATAAGTATTTGTATATTGTACATATGTATACATAATTGCCGGAGTACCCTCAACACAAGTCTACTTGAGCTTGCCGTGGAGCTTTGTCAATTTTCGTGAAAATGTCCTGTAAAATTTATCTTATTTATTTATACTGAAATCATATTGCTAATACATTATTATCTCCTGTATTCTCATCTCACCGTATAACTTGCGAGATGAGACTATCATGTTCACGGCGCCACAAAGTGTAAGAGCGCCACCGTGGTGTCCACTCGCCTCCGCTCGCCTAGGGATTGGAACTCCCTAAAACGGCCAAGAATATAACGACGTATATTAATTAACTTCCGCCTTATTCTTAAGTAATAAGGTCGACTATTGTGTCTCCAATAAAATCAAGAAAGGCTTTTCTTATCCCGACATTCCCGACTAGTATATCTATGTAGTTCTCAAAGGAGGGCTTTGCCGCATTTCTGAATATCATTGGACTGGTATGACGGTCACTAATAAGTAGTTGGTTTATGGTTGACATGGACTAATATTAATTCTATTTTCAGCTGTCTCTGAGCATGTTCCTGTTTGTTAGGAATTGTAAAACTAGATTGTTAGTAAACACTTCTGTGTAGCCATTTCCATGACAAATTTACGATGATAGACTGTGTCTGGCTGTTTTTACAATGATTGATCCAGTTTCTGATGTGTGATTGAAGGCAAATTTTGTATACCTAAAGTAGCTTCGGCGAGTTACTTTAATTTTGTTAGATTATACTCCTTTGTTTAGACATTAGTCTCGGATCGACGACGCTCATGCGTTCTCGTTGCGATGTATTTTTAAATACGGCAGTGCGTTGGGTGCAAAGTGTGTCATATTATGTTTTGTTGTCTGCCAGTCTAATGAAATGACGTATTTCAGTTGAGGTTCATTTACCTAAGTGTTTGGGTTCGATTAGTATCAAAAGTTTGATCTATCTTGTATAAATTGTGACTCTTTTCCGGTTGGGAAGTATAGTATCTATAAAAAACGACCGTCATATCACCATCTCTCTCAAGTCTCTCAACCTACCTACGACCATGCGAGTGTGAATAAAAATGTTTTCTGACCCCGGTCGTCAGTTTGGTTTTGCGTCTACTATAGTATATTATACCTAGAGAAACAAGTAAGTGCGTATGTGGTAATCAGGTAAAGATAACAAGATCGTGCCACGTGAGTACGGGCTTCGCGTAAGTGTGCACTTACACGTGCTTCCGCCTTTGATCCTGTCTTGTAAATATGAAGTATACCCATAAACACATGGGCGTACTTATATTCACTAGCATTTTCGATTTAACTAGGTACTAAAAAACCTAAATGTTATATGGAAATTTTAGTTTGCACTACGTCACTTGTGTACAAAAAATAAATTCGTTCTAAAAATGGGCCGTAAATCAACGGTCTAATCTAAGATATATTTTTTAATAACATTGAAAATGCTAACAAATAGAAACAAGGATTAGGGAAACATCTCTAATCTTTGTGGTTATTTTCCGAATTTTCCGATTTGTCCGATCGACATTCATTTTCGTACAAAACTTGTGTTGTGTACTTAATAGCAGGATATTTTTTTAATAAACTGATCGGCGATTGGCCCTAGTCACACCTGATGGAAAGTGAAGACAGGGCCTAAGATGGAGCTCACCGGTTCAGTAACAGCCTATTCACTCTTGTTTTAAAGAGACCGAGGTCATATTGATCAGGGAATACAGATGGCGGGAGCGCATTCCATTCCTTAGCCGTTGTATTGATTGTAAATTGAACTGTCATTTTAGTATCTGGGATACAAAAACTGAGTCTAGAAGTCCGTCTCAGTTAAGTCTGCAATAAACTGAGTTTAAGAAGTCCGTCTCAGTTAACCTTTCGTATGCTTAGTAGCAGATCTGCTCCATATATTTGACGTTTTCAACCAAAAGGTATCACATTGTCGCTCGTCAACAAGGTTGATTTCGAATTGAAGCTATATGGAAATAGCGCCTTATTGACAACCGACAATGAACTCTTTTAGTTGAAAATGGCACATATATTCAACTAAAGGGGCCCACTGACTATCAGTTCGCCGGACGATATCGGCCTGTCAGTTAGAACAAAAATTTGACAGTTCCGAACAACTGACAGGCCGATATCGTCCGGCGGACTGATAGTCAGTGGGCCCCTTTAAATATGATCCGAAGTTATCACGATTGCTATTTATATGGCAATTTTTGGACATGCGCACACAAAGGTTAAGTCTGCAATGGAATAAAGCTTTGAGATCTGGATTATAAGTTATTTAAATTGAAGGATATGATACATATTAGTAGGTAATTTAGGTTCATATGCCAATAATCTAAATCTAAGTACTTGTGTTTTGTTACAGGTATGTATCCTGAGCGTGAGCAGAATCATGTTAAGTATAGTTTTCATAGCATACCTGCTGTTAGGAAGAGCATGCCAAGTAGCAGAGTAGCTTCGGGTTACCAACGAATGGTATCTTGCTCCGTGACAGATCCTATTCAAACTTCCAAGAATATATTTAAGTACGATATGTATATACATACATTCTTTGAATTGTATTTAATTACAGTAGTTTCACAAGCTCTGGTCTCGGCTTTAGCTTAAAATATAACGACGACCGATGACGAAGATATTGACGACCGGTCTGGCCTAGTGGGTAGTGACCCTGCCTGTGAAGCCGATGGTTCTGGGTTCGAATCCCGGTAAGGCATCGCATTTATTTGTGCGATGAGCACAGATATTTGTTCCTGAGTCATGGGTGTTTTCTATGTATTTAAGTATATATTATATATATCGTTGTCTGAATACCCATAACACAAGCCTCCTCGGGCTTACCGTGGGACTTAGTTAATCTGTGTAAGAATGTCCTATAATATTTATTTATTTATATAAACAACGGTATAATTTTGTCATCGATGCGTATGTGTTTCGTTGAAAAGCAGAATATCTATGAGAGAAATGTTTAAAAATATACAATTGTGTTTCTTAAAATTGAACATGTTTTCACAACGATTATCTTGGTTGGGTTAATGACATGAGTAAGAGATAACTTTACATGTAGGTATTTTACATTACGAGTAGATATGTTAATCAGGGAATTTCATATTACAAATGTTATGGAAAACGACATATTTACCACTATGCCTTTGTGTTTCATAATTTGTTGATTTTGCTACATATATTATAGCAATTTTGTCACCCTATTTTAAATATCTATAGTATTCAATTTATATATTATATTATATTATATTATATTATATTATATTATATTATATTATATTATATTATATTATATTATATTATAGCGTTTCAGGGTTAGCCGGCTAACTCGTAGTTAACCGATTAAACTCTAAGTTAACAGTACAGTTTAACCCTGTATTAAACGGTTCAAACTCCGAGTTAGTTGGCTAACCCTGGAACGTGCAAGTGGCCCTAAAAATGTTTTAACAGATTATATAACGGTGCAACGTGATGTTGCACCGCCTACAAGTTATCTGCTTTGCCCAAAGGTTGACTGGTAGAGAATGCCTTGTAGCATTAAGTCCGCCTTTTGTACATTTGTGTTTTCTTTGTGCAATAAATATTAAATAAATAAATATAAGCACATTACATTAGGTTTTTCCCAGTTACCGCTTTGGCCTTTTACAGGCCTACCGTTTAGCTGTGAGCCTTTAATAAATATCCAAGTTTCTTTCCCACCAGAAGTCGGAACCTTAAACCAGTAATCCAATACCATCACATGCGGACGTGCTCAGTGCTCACTGACTGATTTAAACGGTCTCCCCAACCCACATATCTCTCTATTCCTTACTGCATGACCTAAGACTTAATACAGCTTGCTTTAGTATTTTTGTGAGCTTAATTCTAAAGATCGGGGTCGCTCGATGCCTATCTAGGTCTCAGAGGCGAACTTGGCCGAAGGGCAACGGAAACAAACGATTAAGCTAACTAAACTGCCGAAGTCTGGGTTGGATTTATATAGATCTTACCTCCTATCAAATGTAAAATTACGTATTCAATATTTTTTTAACACTTACGTATATAAAAACTGCTGATTCCCGAAACAAAAGATACCTATGACGGGCTGTGCGAATTTTGCAACGGAAGATATGGCCGTCGCGCGGATTTTTACCTTTTATCTCAATTATTCTGAGTATACGAGCATACCTCAGTTTAATATTTTACTCGTCAAATCCCTCGGCTGAATCACTAGCTATTTTATACTAAAATTAAACCAACATTAACCTTTTAAGGTTTTGGTTTGAGTCTGCTCTTACAAATACGTATAGTCTAATTTCGATGAATGGCATGACATTTGTTCTATATAAAAAAACATAAAAATACAAAGTAAAAATTAAAATTAACCCATCTTAAATATAACCTCAGTGCACATCCCACGCGAAAAATAAGAACCGAATCTCTATGGTTACCGAATAATTTCAGAGGTTTTTAATCGACAGAGGAAAAATAAAATTGCAGACCGTATAGTCCATCCTCATCAAACGCGATAGTATTAAAAGCTTGTTACTGTTAATGATTAACTTACTCATACTAGCTCATCTCATATCTAGTCTAGATAATGTTATCTCTTTTTGATGACGCAGCTGGGTTAATGACTGACCGATAAGAGATCTATAATGGGAGGTCTGGTTTTAGGTCAAATTACAATCTTTTATCTTGGGAATGTGGTAGTCATAATGTATTTTTGTACTTTTTACTTTTTAAAGCGTATTCTCTATTCATAATCTACGTATCTATAACTAACAATTGGTATGGATTAGTCAACTTTTTCTTGTCAATTGTTTCCATGGTTAAGCTCCCCTGGCCACTCTTTTAACCCTGATTTTATTAGGGTTCCGTACCCAAAGGGTAAAAACGGGACTATTACTAAGACTCCGCTGTCTGTCTGTCTGTCCGTCTGTCACCAGGCTGTATCTCATGAACCGTGATAGCTGACAGTTGAAATTTTCACAGATGATGTATTTCTGTTGCCGATATAACAACAAATATTAAAAACAGTATCACATAAACAGTGCCAAATTGCCGCTTGCCATTAGGACGCTCTGACTGGTTATTCGTATACAAAAAAATATTTTTTTCGTCTAAAGATATAAGCAAATTTCGTCCTTATTTTAAGCGATAATGTGGTACCTATTGCTTGGAAACGTCACAAATATGCCTTGTATTTTATTATTTAAGTAGTTTCATTTAACATGTTACTGAGATCGGTGACATTGACTAGAATACTTGATTCACTGTATGTAATGAGGGCAGAGTTCACATGGTTATGACAAGCCATTGTTCCTTGATTGTAGTTTAGACGAATATAATCAATTAATTAACGTTAAATAAGAAATTGGAGTTTTTTTTTGTTATAAAAAAACCGGACAAGTGCGAGTCGGACTCGCCCACTGAGGGTGCCGTACTTTTTAGGGTTCCGTACCCAAAGGGTAAAAACGGGACCCTATTATTAAGACTCCTCTGTCTGTCTGTCTGTCCGTCCGTCTGTCTGTCTCATGAACCGTGATAGCTAAACAGTTGACATTTTCACAGATGATGTATTTCTGTTGCCGCTGTAACAACACATACTAAAATAAAAAAATATTTAAGTAGGGCTCCCATATAACAAACGTAATTTATTTGCCGTTTTTTTGCGTAATGGTACGGAACCCTTCGTGCGCGAGCCCGACTCGCACTTGGCCGGTTTTTTTAGTATTTGTTGTTATAGCGGCAACAGAAATACATCATCTGTGAAAATTTCAACTGTCTATCTATCACGGTTCATGAGATACAGCCTGGTGACGGACAGACGGACAGCGGAGTCTTAGTAATAGGGTCACGTTTTTATCCTTTGGGTACGGAACCCTAAATGTAATTAGATGTGTAAGTACTGCATTGTATATCTAATTAAGTAATTATTTAAGTGCTGCGGAATGGAGTATCGGGCCAAAACCATTCTGGTTTAACGATGCTTTTAGATCAAATATTATGTAATTGTGATTTATATCTAATAAATAAAATTAAAATAAATAACCCAAGGAGAAATCATGAAGGCCGCAGGAGTCCGGTGGTTGCAATGGTGAAAAGCTATGGCTCGAATGATAACAGTTGACGTTTTTCGTCGATATGAGTCATAAATTAACGGATAGAAATTGAGAAACATAAAAAAGCAAAGGTATAAACCATAGAGTAACTTATACTAGAGCGGTACTGTCATAGTAAATTTTGTAACCCCAGTAAATTCACTGCCATCTGTCGACACACTTTAAAACTAAAAATGAAAATTTATAAAAATACGATAGAATCTATTTAAATATAGATAAATGATTTTTTTTATTTGCATTAATTATTTTTATGATTTTGACCCATGTTCTTTCACTGATATGCGTTAAAATTGTTAAATAACAAACGAAACCGTCAATGCCATCTATACGACTGTAGGCCAAAACTAGTAGCGCCCTCTGAACGAGAATCAAATTTTCTTGATAGGCACGTTTTTTCCTTAGACTGTATCCATCTATTACGGAGTTATATCTATCTTTGTATAAACAAATAGAATTAAATAATCAATAACTATCACGGACACAAAAAAAGATCAATAGTTGAAATATTCTGAAGCATATTATGAGTTTCCAAGTTATGCGAAACGAGAATGTTGAAAAGAACACCTTTTCTGAAACGAATGCATTCGATTGGCAGGCAACATTTATGACCGCCATTAGTTCGGGTTCTGGTCTAAGACTAGAAAAACCGGCCAAGTGCGAGTCGGACTCGCGCACGAAGGGTTCCGTACCATTACGCAAAAATAAGGCAAAAAATCACATTTGTTGTATTGGAGCCCCACTTAAATATTTATTTTATTCTGTTTTTAGGGTTCCGTACCCAAAGGGTAAAAACGGGACCCTATTACTAAGACTCCGCTGTCCGTCTGTCCGTCTGTCACCAGGCTGTATCTCATGAACCGTGATAGCTAGACAGTTGAAATTTTCACAGATGATGTATTTCTGTTGCCGCTATAACAACAAATACTAAAAACAGAATAATATAAATATTTAAATGGGGCTCCCATACAACAAGCGTGATTTTTTTGCTGTTTTTTTTTCGTAATGGTACGAAACCCTTCGTGCGCGAGTCCGACTCGCACTTGGCCGGTTTTTAGTACATGTTGTTATAGCGGCAACAGAAATACACCATCTGTGAAAATTTCAACTGTCTAGCTATCACGGTTCGTGAGATACAGCCTGATGGCAGTCGGACAAACGGACAGACAGACAGACTGACAGACAGACAGACAGCGGAGTCTTAGTAATAGGGTTTCGCTTTTACCCTTTGGGTATGGAAACCTAAAAAATACTCCACGTCATTTAGTCGTCGTTACGATGCAATAATTTTCTTTTTACATTGGAGAATCAGATGTATCCTACATTACAGAAAAGTTTCGAGTACGCGACGTTATTTTTAGGGTTCCGTCCGACTCCGCTGTCCGTCTGTCTGTCACCAAGAAAGAAAATGAAGAAGCCCCTGTAGATGTTTACCTTTTCCAAATTGGGTAATTTTCACTCTTATTCCTTCTCAAAACGCTATACCGTTTTTTTTAAACATTTTTTTTTAATTACTTGTATGTTTTTAGTGGCGCATTAAATTACGGAAACAATAGACAATAACCACTCTACCACATTATTATTTCTTTGGGACTATATCATGCAAGCATTAATAATATTTAATAGTACCTAACTAGTATTAGCATTAGTACATTACTTTCATTATTATCGATCGCTCTTACGTAGAAAGTGGAGATAGGGTTAGATTTAGTGTTAGACAGATAGTTAAATCATTCTAGTCACGTTACTGGCAAGAGCGTGTAGAGAATGTAGCGTATGCAGTAAAACGGATATAATGGATTAACTGCACAAAATAAATCACAACAATTTACTTTTACCAGTAAGGCTACAGTATGGGGTTCTTCAAAAAAGGAGTGTACAGGTTTTTAAAGGGTCGGCAACGCGCGTGTAATATCTCTAATGTTGCAGGCGTTCATAGGCTACGGTAACTGCTTACCATCAGGCGGGCCGTATGCTTGATTGCCACCGACGTGGTATTAAAAAAAAAAAAAAAAAAAACCTCGATTTAATACCAGCTTTAAAGATTTTTAGATACTAGCTTCTGCCTGCGAGTTTCTAATTTTTAATCTCATTTTGTAAAAGACGTGTAAGAATAAGAAAATTGTACCTAAATAAAAAAAATGTTAACGTATTTTTGGTCCACCCTGCACAATCATATTTAATTAATATGGTTCACAATATAACACTTTACTCTCGCGTTGTACGATTATACGAACGAGTCTATCCCGATTTGAAGTTAATGTGTTGCTTTAATAATTTTGTTAAATAAATTGATGATTCAGAATATCTGCCAAGTTAAACCAGTTTGACAGCACTGGCTTCCCTCGAATGCGGCTGACCTATTATTTCATTGTTTTTACCTTAAATTCCGACGTTTCAGCTGAGTTGCACCAATGAAATTAAATCGCGGTAGACCCGTTCGTATAATTAAATATGTAATACGGTAATACACTATTTTGCACTGGTCCAAGGTACTTTATTTTCATCCATTTTGAAAGGTTAATACACTTTCTTCTCTCTTTAGAATCTTATTACGCGGGTTTACTATAATTATAATCCCATCTTCCGAGCCACGGTTGTGACTCGTGTCACAACACAGCCTGGACTTAAATTTGCATTTGACGGTCACGCTTCGTTTGTAACGAGATTTATGAAAATTGCTTGCTCTGTTTATTGCCATCGTTTATGTCGCGGATTATCTTTTACGTTCGCGCGTCAGCTTTCTCAGATGAAGAAGGTTCTCAGGGCACTTTCAGAGAATAACTTATCGCTTGGCTGTGTGTGGCCTATTGAAACGTCGATATATAGTAATAGTCGAGGCACAGGGAGATGAAATTAGGACTGATTTTTACTATAGATTTTTTTTAATTTTGATAAATGTGAACAACATTTGGCTGGTTTGAACAGCTCCTCATTCTGGGCGGAATAAATACGAAATCTAGACTTGTCTCGAAAAAATATTTTGTAAGTTTCCGTTAAAAAACCAGAATACCTTACGTGTTCATAACTCAGGGGAAGATATTTAGGATATACGGTGATATTGCGCTTATATTGCACAAATAAGTGCATTCCCGTTGCCAGGGAGGTTTTGGGATTATACTGAGCAATTTTTACTATAGGACCAACCACGAAATCGCCGGAAAAAAAATTACCCTCAGAAAATGGACCAGCCAAAATGTATAAAATAGCCAATTTTTTTTAGCGATTGCGGTGTTGGTCTCATAGTAAAAGTTGCTTAGTATAATCCCAAAACCTCCTTGGAAACGGGAATGCACTTATTTTTTAGCCACCGTGTATATTTTACCACCAGATGTTATCGGAATTTGACAAAATAAACCGACAAATAATAATCGATCCATTAGCAAAATGTATCAAGAATAAAATCAATAATTATAAACATTAACGAAACGTGAACCTAAAAGTCTATGAACGCTTCTATTACTTGTTTTACCATAACTTTTTTCTTACCTAAACCTGTAAAAACCTGTAATAATTTGTTTATTTCATAATACATGTTTATTACAGACACGGTATAAGATTAGACGGAGGTTAATCTTCTCATGAATGAATGCTCTCATTAACCTTTTTACTTCATTAGACTTTTGTCTGTTCCTTTCTTGAAAAGATAAGAAGCGTACGTGATTATTTGTGTCATTTCCAGTCAAAAGGTTTAGTACCTTACCCTTATCTTTTCATTTGTCGATAATGACGGTTTCTAATTGAATGTATGTATCAGTCTCCTGTTGTTAGGGCCTTATTAATGACGACAAAGTGGTACCTTAAGCTTAAGAATTACTCATATGGAGGATATTAAGCAGCATTAACCCTCAATTGACCTTTGTCGTCTGCTTTCCCATACAAATTATACCCTGTGGAACCTTGGAGAGTTTTCCGCCATGTATTCAATGACAGAATTTTGCTTGCGTTGATACGAATCAATCTGTATTGTCAAAACTGTCGCCAATTAGCGACTGTCGGTAGATTTCTACCGGTGTGACAGCTATTGGTGTGACAGCTCTCAAGAAACGTTTTTGTAACAGATCGGTCTCTATGATACTGCATAGATAGATATGCATAACCGGTATGCAACATGGCACCGCTAAAATACATGTCGCGATATGATTATCCGTCTATGTTTGTCGCGCTTTTATCGCCAGGCGTTGTGGCCATCGCTTTTTAATAATTGTCACAAATGTAAGTGCGAGAGTGAAGCAAGACACAATAAACTACAACAGTTTAATCATCATCTTAGTCCTTATTCTTCATAGCTGAAGGTTGAAGGTTCTTAATTATGGATTTCCAAGCAGTTATGTCTTCAGCTGTGCGTAGAGCAGTGAAGGTAGATAGGCCTGTGCTAGCTTTGCTTCCATAATCATTTCTTTACAGATCGTTTACATAGTGTCATAGTGTATAAGAGGGGTTAAGGAGAATTTCCTTTCAACTTTACATATTAAAGGCATTAAAGTTGCCGGTATGTCTGTCCTACAGTCTACTACGTGTCTGCTATGTAAATTTTCTACGTATCAAGTTTGTATACTCATATGGATTTAGGGTTATTGATCTGAGCGCAACATCTAATTTGCATTAACCTCGCCGCTTGATGCTTATCACTGTTTTTAAGATGGCCGTTTTAAGTAGTTTAGCCGGCATAAAAGCATGTTTACAATAAGCGACGTCGTTTGTGTAGAATAATCATTTCCGTGATAAAAAAAAATAAAACATAAATAAACGTTTATTCAAAGATCTTACTTACAACTAACTACATATTTTCTTCTGCCAAACCACACAGTGGTTTGTTGGCAGACGAGGCTCCTTTGCGTTTGTGTTAGCGGTTGATATGTAACTTAACTTTATCTTAAACCTAAACTTACCTACTTAACCCTTTACTGCATGCGCAGCCTTATATGGTTGTTATGTTTTTAGCTATTAAAGTTTACTTTTAACCAAATACTTATTTTATTTTTGACATGAAGTAAGGGATTACCAATTCAAACAAACTATTCAAACTATATCTATACTAAATTTTAAGTTTTTACGTGAATAGATAACATACAGAGTACTTTTACATTTATAATATTAGTAGGATTAGTATATTTTATCTTATTTTGACAAACTAAATAGTTAACAAATATTACATAATATTTGTTAATTCATTCGTTTATCAAAATAAGTTAAACCGTAACGATGACAATGCAATGTATGGCACCATCAAGCCAATCTGGTGATCAATGGAGAGTTATAACAAAGGGTAGTCAAGCGTGGTGCGTTGTGCAAAGAAAGGTACCAGCACTTACCAGCAGTAAAAGCTTTTATCTTAAGATAAATGCCACTTGACAGACACTGATTTCTAGATGCCCCGAATAGTGGTTTTGGCCGAATACCGAATATTCGGCCGCTCTTACAGCCGAAGCGCCGAATATTCTGCATGACATGCGAACATTTTGAGTCACAATTATTATGAAAACTGTTCGCCAACAAAGCACAACGTTTGCTGACATATATTTTTTGTTGAACACCCACTCCCACTTCCTCGAACTCCGAATGCACGGAATTGGCGCGCGGACAGTACATTCATATTTATTTGTAATAAAATTCTAAGAGCCTCTAAAAGATTTCACTCCCCTATAAACCTAATGCTTTGCGCAAATTGCCTGCTTTACACGATAATCTGATTTAGTGTTGTGAATTTAGGCTTCGAGGCGTAAACTGCAAGACTTGAGTCGCGACTGCTGAGTCTACAAGCCTCGAGCCTTATAGCCTTGAGCGAATAAGAATAAGAAATTGAACTCTCAATAGGCCCGAGTTCTAAGAGCTTTGAGCTCTCTATGAGGCCGGAGCTCTATGTCTTAAACAACTTAAAAGCTCATAATTCTAAAACTAACATGGGACTTAATCGCGTACAAACTTACGTTTATTTATGGCCCCGCGACGTTTCGAACGTGACGTTACGTTCGTGGTCACAGGGTAGTTCGCAAAACCCGCGCAGCAAGAAGATGTTGATACAATTCCTCGCCTGTCTGCCTGTGGCCAAGAACGTAACGTCACGTTCGAAACGTCAGGCCCTAAATGAACGTAAGTTTTTACGCGATCGGGTCCCGTGGTAGTTTTCAAATCATGCGTGAAAATCGTGTTGGTTTTATATCAATATAACTTAAAAGCTCATTAAAAGCTTGAGTAGTTACGGTTCTGAACCCTTCTTGAGCTCAAACCTTTAACGTTCGAGTCTTCAAAGCTTGAACCTTCAAGATTTGCGAGTCTATATGGTTTGAAAGTCTTTCTAGACTAGTCTTCGAACAACACTAAATTCTGACTTTATCGATAAGTCGCAGAATACTCAGGAAATATTACTTGTAAATCTAGTTCCTCTTGCTTATTAGATTAACACCGGTTATGACCGATCGGGTTCAGTTTATTGCACAGTTATTTTAATAGTTACCTACTAAGAATTATCTTTTCACGAAATAAGTAGGTGTAGGGTCAATGCGGAAACAGTGGCTCAGTCGCCCAAGTATCGCGTCTCTCGTGTTGAAATTAGGTTGAGTGAGTCACTGTACCCGGCTTTTTTTTTTACCTAGCCACTGTTCCCTCCTTGACAACGTTCAAAAACGATCATGTTTCACTTGAACTTTGAAGCTGCAAATATTCATTAGCTTCTGTGCCTGCTTAGCCTTTGCTGTACAAAACTATAGTTGACGGGTGGAAAACAGTTTGTTTATTTACTAGAACGTATTCTTGAAGCCTCAAAGTCTCAATAATGAGCTAGTTATTTAATCTTGAAGGCCTACCTGTGTTGAAAATAAACATGTAATTCGACCACTAGCTATATTTAACCTGACGAGGCTGTTCGGACGTTCAAGGCTGCCAAACTCAGCAGAAACGGTAAATCGGCGATACAGAACCTATGTGTCAACTGTCAACTTCCTACATTGCGGATTTCTCGTGCTCAACCTGTTTGCACTTAGAGAAAAAAAAACGAGAGCGACTAATCGATAACAAACTATATTTACATGTAGTTACAGTTTAATCTCAGTTGGCTTAGTAGCGTTCGGAAAACAATTTCGCTCTCAAGTGCCAGCCAGTACTTGCATTAGTAATTCAGTATTCAGTATGACGCGTGACCGCGGGCGCGAAAGACGTGTGTCACGACCGTGGCGAAAGAATTAGCCGGCCGCGTCCGTGAATTTAGTTTTTCAAATTTCAAACGAAAATATTTTTTTGAGTTTAGAATTTTAGAATACTGCGTTTTTTCACGGTTTGTTCTGAAATTGCTGTGATTTTGTTTAACGTCGTGTTTCGAAAATCAAACGGTGGTTGTTTGCGTGAATAGTGCATGATTTGAGTGTAGTCTGGATGTATGACCTTAGTATTTCAGGCGTAAAACATGGTCTGTTTTAGAAATAGGTCGCTTGGAGCGGGATGTATGTTATGTAGCATGGTAAAACTTCGTGTAAAGGCTGAAAATGTGGGTTATTTCAGTCAGAAAAAACAATAGTTAAAATTGGCTCGTCTTCCAAAAATTACTTCTTCATTTCAACATATATCTATAGGTATATACCTATTTAATAGAATTTTTGTAAGTATTATTTTTGGGGTGACTTAAAAATTGTAGGCTTCTTTTTTAAAACTCTACTGTGTGTCTTATCTGCATCTCTCAACTATTTACATGAATTAAAATCAAATACATCACTTATCTCACGTATGTAACAATCTAGGAAATACCAACTTTTAAATACCTAACTAAAATACTTTCCATATCTTTAACAACTTTCTTATTTCATATCGAATTAGCTGTTATTGACATTTGCCTGCGAATCTAATGGAGATTAACGACGGGGTTTATGTAATGTAGTCGTAATAAGTTATTACATCTATTTTTTTATTGAATTAACAAATAAGTTACAAGTACAAGAGTTACAAGACCCATCGTAGTCAAAACCTTGAGGTTTGTGTGCTGATGGAGAGTTAAAAAAATGACTTATGAGTTACCTATTTTCTTTAAAGTTAAATCTTTGATTAACATAAATCACATTATTACAAAATATCATATCATATCATATCAAATGAAACAAACATACATAATGATTGAAAAGATATGTCAAAATTTACACCTAAACTATATATAAAAAACCTACAATTAATTAATATTACATCCTAAATTACTATTACATCTATTTACTCAACTGTTTGCGATTTACTGTTACCTATCTATGGCGTGTTTGTCAAGCCAAGACGTTAACAAATATGCAATAAGTTATTTAGCATTTGCTAATTATCTTAATCTATGTATACTGAGTCAAGTACAAATCGAGTTCATAAATATGTATACATTTTTTCACCTTAATTCAATGCAATAAGGTGAAAAAATGTATACATATTTATGAACTCGACTGTACGTATGTTATTTACTGACGTGGTCTACATTCATTCGACGTTATGTGATAAATGTGATTATCATGTCGATCTCATGTGTCGCGTGCGCGTGTTTATAACGTTTGACGATGCGTGGGTTCTCCAAAAGGGATATTCCTTTTCTATGTACAAGGCTCGGCTTTATGCTACAAATCGGGAACATATTGCTACGGCGTAGCACACGTAGCGCTCCGTGACCTTTAACGGGTCAGTGAGTTTATAAAAAAATTTTTTTTGGGAAAAATAGCGATGAAAAGATAGAGCATTCAGATTTATAAAATCTGATAATTATCGTTTGATCGCCAGTTTTAATGTACAGCTTTAATTCATTCCGCTCTTTAAACTCCTTAAAATAAGAAAACTGCGATTAAAAATATTAGTTATACAAACACACAAAACCTGGTTAAATCCATACTAACATTATAAATGCGAAAGTGTGTCTGTCTGTTACCTCTTCACGCTTAAATCGCTGAACCGATTTAGTTGAAATTTGGTATAGAGATAGTTTGAGTCCCGGGGAAGGACATAGGATAGTTTTTATCCCAGAAATCATCCTTTAAGGGGGTGGAAGTATGGGGAATCGATAAAAAGCAGATTGGGTAAAAAATAAGCTATGCAAATTACAACTCCACGCAGACGAAGTCGCGGGCAACAGCTAGTTTGTAATAAGTATAACCGATAATCCGTCTCCTTAAGGGGCCAACTGACTATCAGTCCGCCGGACGATATCGGCCTGTCAGTTGTTCGGAACTGTCAAATTTTTGTTCTAACTGACAGGCCGATATCGTCCGGCGGACTGATAGTCAGTGGGCCCCTTTACACCGATTAACATTAAATGACACATTTGGATTGCTTAACCTGTATATTGTAATTATATTTACAACGTAATTACCAATTGAAAACTACTTTCCAACGCAATAAAAGGTAAAAGTTGTAATATAATTGTCGCTATTAACTGTCATAGCAACACTCAATAACGTAAATACTTTGACAGGTACATTCTGCGGCTTCTTTAATGACTGTTAGTGTTAGATTGCTTACTGTTATAGTGTATAAATTAATTTGACAGTTTAACGGTGGGGAAATGGCACTAGATATTAGTGAAATCTGTTAGGTGTTCCTTGTGAATAGAGAATACTGCTGATTGTACAGTGCTTAGGGACCTGAATTCCTCCAATAGCTGCCATTGCCGAACAATGGAGTTCTCTTTCCAGTCGTATCCCCATTGCTGATTACCACAGAAGCACCACTTTCTTCCAGGAACTCCTATCCTACACCATTTGCAGGCAAGCCTGGGTTTTGGGTCCTGCATATGCCTTTAAATACTGTACCTATCCACCGGATAGACGCTTTTCCTCTACTTCTCTTCACTTCTACGTGACCAGAGAGTCCACGAGTCCGAAGAACCGAAGTATGCGCTGTGTGCAAATAGTGTAGAGTCGTGTACGGTAAAATTTACCTATAGTATATCTAAATATCACCACAGCCTCGAACGTGACATCATACTGGGGCAAGTTGAAGGCAAGCGCGCTAGAGGAAGAGCCCCGGCAAGATGGTCGGATTCCATTAGACAGGCATGTGGTTCCATGCAGAGGGCAGCCCACATAGCCCTTGATCGCGTTAAATGGAGGGATACAGTTCTTGGTCACGATCCTCAGTCATGAGGGAACGACGAAGAAGAGATATCTAAATATGACGATTACTGTACGTACATGCGAATGATTTCCTAGCAGGAATCCGCTTCCACTCACAAATGCGCTATCTCTCTGTCACTCAATCACGGGGGACACCGATATGTGGACAAAAAGATAAAAATGTTAATTCATGTGAAGAAAAAATGTGGAAATGTAAATCATGTATGATAGTGGAAGTGTCGACTGTGGCTTGTTTACGCTCTAGTTCCTTCGTTTCTTCAATGAATGCTATGACAGCGTTCGACTTTGTTTTGGCGAGATCTCGTTACATATGTAGCTACCATTTTTGCGATGTGTCTTTTGCGAAATAATTTTATATATAGAATAGAATAGTTTTTATCCGTAAACACACAGACAATACACATACATTAAAAGAAGATAGTGAAAATAAAGTGTCACGAAATGGTCCCATCTCAGCATGCTGCTGGCGACTTCCACTTCATGTTAAAGTAGTACAGTTAAGAAGCCATTGCAACGTCCCGATCTGTTAAAAAACAATAAATTCCGCTCTCTATTTGTCGGTACTCGGTTACAGATGTAGTGTATATTTCTTTACCATCGTATTTTCACAGAAACGTACGAACGTATTATGCTATTTTAGTCAGTCTCAGTACAAAGAGTACTGAGGTTGACTGAAGTAGCATGACAAATACGAACGTTTCCGAGAGAATACGATGGCCAAAGATTATGCACTACATCTGTCTGTTACCAACCACCTTAATTTTATGTAGTGCGTAAAAATCCTTGATTATTATCGAATTTAGTAGGAATCTCTATTGAAGTATTCACTGATACAACAGATCCTTGTCCGCCTTTAACCTCTACGCTAATATATTGGAATTGGATCCCATGTCCAATTATAGCAATAGAAAACCTGCTATGTCCCTACTTAGACTCATACAATCCTATAGCCTTCCATGGAATGATTTAGGACTATGAGCACTATGACACTTACGCACTTATATTATTCAATTCAATACCCTTTGAATTCAAATGAGTTTTGCAAATATTACTTCAAATCCCTGTCCATTTTGTGCCTCTGTTTATATCGGATTGACACTTGAATTTATTTGTTCGTCTTGTCTATAACACTCCTCCTATCTGTGCTTAGAGTACTTATACACCTATAGGAACAATCTAGCTATGTCAGCTCATATTCAGGTACACGTGCACCGCGATATGAGCTGACCAGCCAAAAGTATAACTGTAAAAACTAACCGCGGGACGTCAGTCTTGCCCGACCCGTTGTACTATTAACGTGTTTATTTCAATATAAGAATTCAATATAAAATACATATTATTCCGCACCACATAGGTCACCCTATCCACTCTATTATAGAAGTACTAATATACTTCAAAAGTGGTGACCCCGACGTGATGGTGGTGAAACACCTATATTAGTTTTTCTGGTTCCTTCCTTTCTTATCTGGATGTTTTTGATCAATTGATCGTAGTTGAATCCTGAGTAACTATTACAAGGTGCTTTTTAGGGTTCCTTACCCGAAGATAAAGGAACTCTAACTAAGCTTCCGATGTCTCTCAATGAGCTGTATTTTTCTAAATGTTGGTGGTTGGTGCTGGACATTGGACAAACCCTAAAATCCCACGTAGGGTTACTGCTCAGGAATGCTCTAACGTTAGTATTTTTAGGGTTCCGTACCCAAAGGGTAATAACGGGACCCTATTACTAAGACTCCGCTGTCCTTCTGTCCGTCTGTCTGTCACCAGGCTGTATCTCATGAACCGTGTTAGCTAGACAGTTGAAATTTTCACAGATAATGTATTTCTGTTGCCGCTATTACAACAAATACTAAAACCAGAATAAAATAAATATTTAAGTGGGCCTCCCATACAGCAAACCCGATTTTTTTGCCGATTTTTGCGTAATTTTTTTTTTTATTTAAAAATTTAAATCTGGCAACAACGCCCATATTACAAATTACCTTAGTCTAACATATATATGCATTTTCTAAACTTAAACTAAACACTATTTAGGCGACAAAACGGCGTGACTCCGTTGAATCGTCTGGTCTTGTGTCGGATTCGGCAGTTTTCCCCGGAACCTCCGACTTCCTTCGGACATCCCTCCGATTCCTTCCCGACGACACCCTTCGGCCAGAAGTCGGCGCACTAAGCAATGGTACGGAACCCTTAGTGCGCGAGTCCGACTCGCACTTGTTTATTCTTACCTCTCAGGCACTCTCAGCCATTCACCATCTTGTCGCACATGGCTTTAATTCCTATTCATATTGTATTTCACAGAGTTCATGCTGGGTTTGCTGGGTCCGTGTCTTACCTTTTCACTTACAACAAAGTGTATAATTTTTATGGTATTTCCGAATCACTACCAAATTTCGGGTTGTTCCAAAAATGGACTGATAAATACCATGGCACGGGTGATTTTCGGAAATTCGATTCTACATTTGGCATTGATTTGGAATTTCCCGAATCCACCTTACTTTATTTTCGCCATAGTTTCCCCCTTCATGAATGACACGCCTATGCGTGACTTTAAACCTGCTGGTGATGGTGTTACGTTCATATTCATTATATTTCATATTCTTAACACATTTTTCTCTCTATCGCGCCTTTCTTTTAACTGAGTTATGGAATTCGCACCTCCATTACGTGACATGTGGGCATGTGACAATTACGCAAGTCACGGAACCGTTTAATTACATTAAACGTAATTAATGTAACTAGCGTTGTGTTGTACAAGTTTTAACGGAATAACAGCATGCAGAGAAAAGTTGAGAATATAACCAATTTAGTAAATACTTTCGTGTAAATATGTTATTACGCAGTCATAATCATAGTTTACTGTATTTTTTTACTAATTTTCCAAATAGCTGAGTGGATGGAAAAATCGAGAGCCTCTGTTTTCAAGTAACTGAAACAACTTCTTCGAACGTATAGAAAAGAACGAGGAGTAAAGAATTTCCTTAAATTAAAGTATGTATCTGTTATAAAAGGGGATCCTTTTTAATTCAGATGGATAAAGTGTATTTAGTTAATTCCAAATACCTTAAAAGGACTTTAATATCTGATTTCTATTACTTTAAAGTCTTGAATATATCTAATACAAAATTGTATTTGAATCAGGATCAATGCCCTCGAACTCCGAAGATATTCGTCCTATAAATAAATGAGATATCCCGACAGATACGTCCCGCGGGATAAAAAGTGCTTCCTTCTACATCCTTTCCGATTAGTTCATCTTTAACTTCCAAGCTTTTGCTATTTTTAGAGGCAGACAAGGGACACGCTTTGTAGGCGGTGTTACAAACCGCTGAGCGTAATTGAGGTACAAACAAACAGTAACACTCTTAACTGTCAATCGGGGGTTCCCTCATCTAGCAGAATATTATTTGTCAGAAATACACTTCGCATAACACGTATCGCAGAAAACTTTTAGTCGAATTATACTTTTACATAAATATATACTTGCCATAATAGTCATTTCGCATAATATTCATTTGACAGAATTTTCTAAGATGGTTAGGTTAGGGTTTTCTGCCAAATAATATTATGCGAAAAGAAATAAAAATTTGCAAAGTAATATTATGTGAAAAGCAGTATGCCAAAAGTATTTTTGCCAAACGGTATTTCTTCCAAGTAACATTACATTATGCAATACAAAAATATGTAAAAAACTTTTTGCAACACAATAGGGAACCGTCCATCGGTGACCTTATAGAAACTTAGTTAGGTACTTATATAAATACTCATGTTACTCGCCTGAGAGTGAAGTACTGAAAATAAAATCCAATTGACATATCATATTTTACGTATCTCTATATCCCTCGTAAGCGTGAGTCATCAATGGACAATTAGAATCTGATTGAGGTAGGTCAATAGGCTTGGTTCATTCACAAAGGTATTTTGCCTTTGCATCGTCGGCCGTCGGCCATAATTGTTTTTTTGTGGAGCTGGCCTGAATAATATTTGGAAGACGGTCTGTCTGTCATGCCTTGTCAAACAATAAACAAAACGGCAATCGGTAGGTATATAAAAGTATAAAAACATATCCCTATCCATGTTTAATATGTCTAAATTTAACAGGAGTTATGTATTAAGGCTGGGCTCCCTTTGTTTGACATAATTATTGAATTACATGTAATAATTGTGAGATTATCATTAGTCATACTTCATAATTGTGAAACCGTAAACTTTTCAGGGTTTTCGTAAGGTTATCCTATAGATAGGTTAGGTTTGTTTTATGGCAATCCTGAAAAGTTACGCGTTTCTAAGAAAAACCAAATTATGACTAACGAAAATGTGGACAAACAATACATTATGACTCAAAACTTTATGGGAACCAATAGACCCCTATAAAGGCTGCCTGTCCACGGAGCAGAGCGGAAATGTGTGGAATCAAATCAACCAATAGCCTGGCTCCGCTGGATTACAACCAATGATATTGGTTGATTCCCCACTTGTCCGCTTCGATCCACCTCATTAAACAAGCAGCTTTAATCGTTAAATGTGACGTTTTCAATCAAAAGGTACCACATTGTCGCTTACCATAAGGACGAAAATTGCTTGTATCTTTATACGAAAAACCTGTCAGAGCGTCTTTATGGCAAGCGACAATGTGGTACCTTTTGCTTGATAACGACACAAATTACGACGATTATACAACTGTTGACAGAAAACTATTTATAGTAAATAATAAATACGAGATAATATCGACGATTGGCTTATTAATATTCATTACAATTTATGACGGCAATCAGTGTCAGATACACGTGTTATCTAACTCGCTTGCATTTGCGAAAGGGGGAAGTAGAGATAAATAAACAATTAAACAACATTAAACATTTCTATTTAATGGTATAAGTATTAAAACGGGCCAAGTGCGAGTCGGACTCGCGCACGAAGGGTTCCGCACCATTACGCAAAAAACGGCAAAAAAATCACGTTTGTTGTATGGGAGCCCCACTTAAATATTTATTTTATTCTGTTTTTAGTATTTGTTGTTATATATAGATAGCGGCAACAGAAATGTGGCGTCACAATGAAATTACCTGGTCTTTATAGTTTTATACGGGTTTTAAAATAGAAATTGTGTCTAAAAATAACTGCTGTCTACGTTTTTCTATTAATCTTCCGGTGATTTATTTCTTGCATGGTGTAAAATAATTTATTGTAAATACGGTCAAATACCCAATTACAAATAATTTGAATCCAGTACTGTCAAAAAGGAGGGAGATTAAATCGATATAAACACTATTTATCGATATAACTAATAGTCGATTAAGTTAGTAAGTTGCAACCGATAACTACAATGTCTGCAAGCGTATGTACAGTCGCCATCAGATATATCGGAGCGGCCGAGGCGCTCAAAAATATCTGAACACGCACCTAGCACCTTGACAATAGAGGCGTGTTCAGATATTTGTGGGCACCTTGGCCGCTCCGATATATCTGATGGCGACTGTACTATTTATGACTTTGTGTCCTGGTACTTTCGCAATTCCCTATTAACTACACCTACAATGAATATCGCATTTGTAATAATAGTAATAGATGTCTATTAACTTACATTTTGACATCAAAATTATACCTAAAATGATGTTTCGTTCCGATTCACCCGTGCGTCTCGCTCGCACCAACACATGTACGGACAAGAACCTACGAGCGAAATGCACGCGCGAATGATAACTAAATAACATCATTTTGTTGTTAAAAAGTACGATCTAATTGGCCTCTGAGTCACATTCACTCATAGCTTTGTTTCTAAATTTCAACACAACTTTAATTAAAATTTAAAGAAATTCAGAAAAGCATTAAAACAATTGGTAGGTACTAATATTGCATGTACTAAAATGAGTTAATGTACATTTAGTTAGACAGTAACTTGTTCCTAAAGCTCAATAGGTAAGGTACAACTTTAATTTGAAGTCCAAAAGTTTCAGGCAATTTTGGGCTTAATATAATATTATCTTTATAACAATTGGTACTATAATCGCGTGCAATAAAATGAGTTACAGCACGTTCAGGTAGCTATAGGAACAAAACAATATCATGACAGATGCAAGTTGATAAATCTGTATTTCTCTTAATTGTAGCCCTAATAGGCTGTTCCCAATGTTCCCATGGCTTAGCGAGTATTTGCTTTTACGATCAACTATATTAGAGTTGGTAATAATATGCTGTTCCTCTGAAATGGACCTTTTAGGTTCATCTTAATCAGAATCGCTTCGTAAACGTGTTCAATTATATGATGTACACAAAATAAGCCAGATTTTTGTGCTTTCACTACGTCTCGCATATTCAGTCACCCTGGAACCGAAATTTATTTATTCATTGAGATATAGTCACGCACTCTGCGATTTCAAAGAGAGATTACCTTCCATAGACACACTCCGATGGTAAAATTAGCTCCTTGCTCGGGTTTTCTCAATAGACTACAGTATGAGGATTTCCAAAAAGGAGTGTAGTTAAGGTTTTTAATAGGCGAAGGACAGGTTACTTATTTGCCATCGGCGTTTTTACTAGTGCACAGTCAGCGCCAGAAGCTGTTAAGCTTGTGTCGTGTTTAATGATCTAAAGACAACTTAATTGTGAAAAAAAATCATTTTGTTCATTTCACCAAAATTTGTCAATTCCGAACAACTGACAGGCCGATATCGTCCAGCGGACTGATAGTCAGTGGGCCCCTTTACAGCTACTGAGTGTACTGAGTGCATCCTGAGATTGCATTGCACATGGAGACATTGGCTAATAAATGGGTAAAATGGTCCTAAGTTCGTTACATTTCGCCAACCGGCTGTGGGTGGTATGTGGGTTTGATCTAATACTGGTTGCCATTCTGGTACCAGTGGTACCAGATAGATTAGTCTGTGTTCTGTAATAGTTGTTAGTTTGTCATTGTCACACATAGGTCAGATGTTTCGGTGTCGTATTTGATTCTTCATCCTGGATTGAATGTAATGATTAATATATATTTGAGTGAGGCATTTTTTATAAATTTTAGTAGCTAAATGCAGCCGGGCTTGGCTAGTATTCGGGTTTTTTTTTTGGAACTTAGTGGAAGATTTTTTTTAACATTCATTGAAATTGCGCTTATAGGTATTGTATAAAATTAGAGAACTCTATCTATTCACCAAATTTTACCGAAATCTGATGTAAAAAAGCGGCCCTAAAAACAAATGAAAAAAAAATTCATTATAATTTTAAATCTTTACTATTAAGAATAAGTAATATGTAGTATTATCATACAGAACGGCCACGCATCGCCCCGCCCCGATTCGAATTACCTCGCCCCGCGACAGCAAATTGACGACCTTTTGTCGACCGCTCAGTACTGTTTTTAAACAACTTACACAATGACGCATGCCGCGTGTACAGACGTGCCGTTCACACATAGAAACGCAAGTGATTTTTTATGTATAGCGTGTCCGCCCTGTGCTATTAAGTAAACTTCAAACACACCTTTATGTATGTGATCACATGAATCTATTAAATGCAACGGTTTTTAACGCAGTTAGTATGCGCCAGACACAACACCTGTCCGGTTTTATCACCAGCCGTCCTTTTCCCTCCCCCTGCTGGAACATCGGGTAGACAGAGACAGATTTTGAAGTCCGATATAGGTTTTAAGAATCCCTTTGCATTCCCTTTGAATTCTAATGAGTAATTTTGGTTAGTATGTAGTATTTACTTAGATAGCAAATGTATGTTTCCCTTCCTCTTGAACATGGTCCTACTAAAACTCACAAGCTTTACCAAAACCAAGTTCCTAGTACAAGAACGTAACCTCACGATTCTATAATTGTGTTATCCAATAGATTTAATCAGTATCACTGTTACAAGTGCCATTATATGCGCCGTATATGGATAATTACGAAATCCTAGACTTTTCCAGGTCTAACTCCAGCTTGAAACCTGTTAAATAAAATTACTTTCTAAATGTCGTATATTATGTAGTTAAATAGAAAATACAACCTTATTTGAAGCTGAATACAGTTGAAAATTTAGAAGGTATTAGTTTTTGAAGCAAAGATCACTTGCCCAATAACATTTATAAGTATATCATATATAATATTGTATATATAGTATTTAGCAAGAAGATAGGGTACGTGAGCCACCTAAGGGCGCACCAGAGAGCGGATCAGCTACACGCTAATAACGCGAATTAAAAATTGCCTACTCCAGAGCACACAGTCGCTGTGGCCGAAATCGGTCAAGAGAGCATCATCATGATATTGTCTTATAAAACAAGTCCCGCTCACTACGCGTGGGTGATCTATTGCAATAAGTACATTGCATAACAGAAAAAGTAAGGGCAAATCGCCTAGCATGGTACGGGCATGTGATGCGGAGGGATGAAAGTCATGTGACGAGAAAGGTATTAAGAATGAATGTGGAGGGAAGTACGAGGAGAGGAAAACCGAGGAAAAGGTGGATGGACTGTGTGAAAGATGATATGAAACTAACGCAAGTGAATGATGAGATGACGGGTGACAGAGATGTATGGAAGAAAAAGACATGCTGCGCCGACCCCAAGTGAATGGGACAAGGGCAAGCGAATGATGATGATGACATTGCACATATTCATTTAATATGCTGAGAGCGAAACGTTTTTGCGTCCGCTTTTACGATGTGTGCGTGCACAAATGATTAAAGTTTGTAATAAAAGTAAAGTTACTAACTAAAATAGATATCAATTATCATACCCTAAAGAAAAAGTGATCGAAATATTTTATGAAACATAATTTGATTTGTTCCCTAGTTGAAAAGTAAAGTTACAAAAACAAACACGGAATGTTGTAGGATACAATAATGTGAGATGCAACTTTTGCTTTCAACAGCAACAAATCCATTCGTATACGTAATGAAATAGATAATGTATGAATATAACTTCTATAGGTATATGTATCGAAGTCTAGTCAAAGGTCCCACTTTGTCGCTTGCCATCGGGCAAGATTTGCTTGTATCTGTATACGAAAAACCTATCAAGGCAAGCGACAAAGTGGGAGTTTTTGCTTGGAAACAACACTTACAATCAGTGGCATACCGTGAACTAATCTAGCCGAGGGCAGTCACATCTGCGAGGCTCTTTTTTTTTCAATGTTCCCAAGATAATAAAAAGGGTTGCCTTCCGCGAGGCCCCCTATTAAGTGCGAGGCCGTGGGTGAGGGTCCGCTTCGTTCACGCCTAGAAACGCCACTGCATACATACGCTTAGATACGCCACTGCATATATAATATCACTGTTCAAAATGCGGAGTTTAGAGGTCTAGTCTGTAGCTTATATTAATAACATCGGTATATCACGGGCAGGAACTTGTTTGGGTATAGAAATGTTATTAAGCTGCTTAAATGCCTTCCAGGCAGGTTTCGAAAGGTTTATTCAGGCATATATTTGTACATAATAAATAAGTCATAAATCCTGTCTTTCTCGTTCTTCATTGATGTCAAACTACTGTCATGCTGGTTGGTAAATTGGTAATGGAATTCAGACTTCAGACCATTTGGGATGGAACATTGCACAACGAGGATCTGTGACTCTTAAGTACATATTTGTAGTACAGTACTGTACCCCTGTAAATTATTTGAGTTTCCAAAACGTTCCGTTTGGCGCGCTGTTCAAAATCCCACACAAAATGATACTTAACGCAAACGCGTACGTCCGTCACGCTATCGAATGTTAAACTTAAATTAAACTTAGTTTCTAATCTAAAGTACCTAATGTACCTATCTTACCTTATAATAAGTATAAGCTTAAGATTTAAGATAATTTAATTTAAGATAATTTTGGTAAACCTTGTACTTAATGGAAGAGCGGAGCCTTCTGGCACAAGTATCTTTTTACTTAAAGAAGGTTCTTGTTTCGATCCTAGTTAAAACCTGTTGTGTACCCAATAAATCATTTTTCATTTTTCATTTTCATAAAGTTAAGGGATGAATCACGAATTGATTCGATAAAATTTTAGTAATTGTCATTACTACTTGCAAAACGACTTTTTAATTGCGATGTTGTCGCAGTGTGTCTAGTTTAGAAATACGAGTACTCGACATATCTCAAAGCTACAAACACTACTCCTAATGTGACAATCATTCAAAATTTCTCCAGGACTTAGAGATTTTCTTTACCTTCTCTTCTCGTCCAACTATTATTTCAAAATGCTCAGCAGACCTGATCAAATGTGCTTCAACTTTTACATATTTTTAATTAAGGTTATGTTAATAAATAATGTTTCGCTCAATGCCAAACCTACTCACACGGTTCCCATGCAAGGACAATGCACAATTTAGACAACAAATGCACATTATCAGTTGTCATGTATTTAAATTTATATGATCGATCGAAAAACTGATATAGAAATCCGTGCTCCAATTTCGAGATACATTTAAACCGTTTTATGGAATTATGATTTCTTACCATTTACCTTCTCTACATGATAGTCTTTCAATGGAGAGCTTCTAAAGTAGCGTTGAATTGCCAAAGTATCCGAGCATACAAGATCGAATAAGGATGACAGCGTTCTAAATTTGAATAAATTACTTCGTAAATTTAAAATTTTGCCTACAATATAGTTTAGTAAAGATGCCGTTGGAAAAATGCCAAAGGCTTCGTCTTGAGATAAACTAGTTTGAGTTGGGGGACCCCCAATGGGGGCACTTGTTTCAGTTGATGATGTGCAACTTGTGCAAGCTAAGCTTATAATCCTATCGACTTTCTTTAAAATCGCTAGTGGTGCATCCAAATTGTTTAAAAGTAAAATGTAAAAATAGTTGAGTCCAAACTATCGATAGATCTAAAACTCATTGATCGTATTCGATGTATGAAGTAGTCTAAAACAAATTCGTTTTTCAAATTTGACAGCTAAATGGCGCTGAACATTAGGTATGCGGTAACTGGAAAAAGTTGACAATTCAGTTACCACAAGATTTACGGCGCCCTACAGAGCCGTCTTCTCCAGCTTTCAAATTTGAGGTCACCATCTGTTCTTAGACTTTACACAATATAATCTTTTCTTGTAAAATCAACAACACGTTGATTATAGTCTATATGGATCTCAAAAAATCTAAAGAAAAAAGACGTTACTCAATCGTTCCTTCAATGACATTATTCTATAGATAGAAAATGATGTACCCAATGGAACGAAAACGAGTAAGTAGTACTTAAATCTGTCATTGCTTCTTTCTTATTCCGTTTGCAATTTATTATATTAATAGCCAAGTTAATTGCTATTGGAGGTCCATTAGTTATCTCTGTACATGCCATGCCGTTTAGTATGTATTGAGGCTGCAGCAAAGAATAGCTATAAATTGTTTTAGATGCGTTCAATTGGCTCATAAACAATGTTTCTACGCCCTTTTGATCAACTAATTTCTCTGTAACCTTGTCTTATCATCCGACCTTACGAGCCACAACACGCTTTCTGCTGCTTTTCATTAGTCTCCGACCGAAGTTTCATGTTTCGGCCGAAGCTTCGGTTTTGGTCAAAAACCTGCCGAACATGTCAGCCGCGCCGAAACTGTATTTTCTGTATGGAGTTAGCCGCGAAAGCTGAAGATGTTCCGAATCCGGGCTCGGGTATTGGAGTGCTTTGTCACGTTTTCTTTAGTAGGTATTTATGACATCTAAGGTCTATTTTCGTAAATCCAAATACTTAAGAATTTCGAATCATTCCGAAAATGGACTGTAATATGATGGCATTGGCAATCTGAAGTATTCATAATTACCCGAATGCTCATATTTCAGTTTATGATTGATTACTCTCGAGAATTTTCCCATTCAACATATTCCAACTCCATCAGATCTGACAATGAACTGTCACAGCGCCTATAATTGGCATGGCGCGCGAATTGGCCAATAGTAGGCCGAACCTGTCTGGGTCTGCCCACGGGGGCCGTTGCACTCGAGAAAGCTTGCCCTGATATGACAATATGGCGTCGTGAATTGTGGAGGGTGTTTTGATTGGGTTTCTCTTGGTTTTAGCTCTTGGGAGATCCGTGGGAAAAAAACTACCAATTGTAGCCTATCTTTATCGTGGAGTTTGTTAGTTTTATTAGGATATAGGAGGCAAACGAGCAGACGACTCGCCTGATGTGTTGCTAACCTGATGGGAGTACGCTCTGAAGGTTTGATGGTCGTATAGGTCCGGAAATACCGCTGGCGACAATTCATTCCACAGTTTAACTGTGCGAGGCAAGAAGTATCTGAATAAACCTACAGTTGAGGACTGCCAACCATCTAAGTGCAAAACATGATACAATATAGCAGTGATCAAACATATTAAAAAGCAAATATCGCAGGATGTTTGATTTATCTTTTTTATTCGAAACCTTTGATTTGGACAATATTGCGGTGTCCTGTTTTTCGCGTTTACCCTAAAGAATTTTGGTTGGTCCGTTTCTATCATAATCATTATCCAATCGTTCTTGCGTTTTATGAAAAACGTAATAGACGATTACATGTCCCATGTTCTCTGACCGAGTTAGATATGCGACGAGTTTAATGCAGTTAGGTTAGCGGTCATTTAGCTGGAACGTTAACATAACTCATTAGTGCGCTAAACTTTAATTACTTAGGCCTTGTCCATGTTTGTAGTTGGCCGTTACCTATAAAATTATACAGAAAAAAAGTTTCTTTAAAAAAATATATGATAGCGCTTTAACGACGAATACTGTAAGTACTGTACTTGCCATGGGCATTTATCAATTATGTACAGTCGCCATCAGATATATCGGAGCGCCCAAGGTGCTCACAAATATCTGAACACGCCTCTATTGTCAAGGCGCTAGGTGCGTGTTCAGATATTTTTGAGCACCTCGGCCGCTCCGATATATCTGATGGGGACTGTACTTCCCAAGAGTTTCTAATAAACTGAGGTTTTTCGTTGAGGAGTTCCTTTTAGCTATTTTACAACTATCATATTTGGGGCATTTTCTATGAAAAGGGACCTTATTGTCGATGGCGCTCACGCCGCACAGCTTTGCGCAGCATTGTATTTATATCGGAGCATCGTTTATAATGGCGTAAGCGCCATCGACAATAAGGCCCCTTTTTATAGAAAAAAACACATTAACAGTTACATACTTTTTTGCAGTGGCTCAAATCAACTCAAAATTAAATATTTAACCTTTCATATGTTGCGGTTGCAAAAATTATGGGCCCTCGGTTTTGCTGTATAGAGCAGAAATCGTCCTCGAATTCAAAAATATGACTGAAAATTCGGTCTGTTTATTATTGCTACTTATCAATTATCATAGTCAACCAAGAAGTTAAATCAAATGATGTAATGGCTGTATATTATAACAAAACACAAATGCATAATTTAACTGCATCGATATATTTAATCATGTATAAACCGCTGCGCTTTGGTCATCATTACTTCTTATAATGACCATATCGACATGTGTAATGGCGGCAATTACCATTTAATTATCTTATCGATAGCCGTTACTAACAATAGTTAATTGCAATTAGTAAATTCGATAGTTCTACGTTATTGGCTTACGATTAGCATTGATAAGTTTATTAGTTTATGTTTATTGTGATCTAATGCTAAAATGCATATAAAAGAAAAGTCATAAGCTTAAATTACAGCAGTATTATACAAGTACATATACAAGTAGGAACTAACTATATATGACATTTAGAATAAGAAAGAATTTTAGATTTTTTTACAAATAATTACCTTAAATTGTCTGACCGATTACAATACAAAATTAAATTTGCTCTTGTTCGCATGATTGCTTGGTACTTCTCTTTTTTTCATCTCATTAAAACTAAAAGCTACAACGACATAGAAAACTTAATTCAAAATAAGTATAGCGAACATTAGTACAGATCCAAACAAACAAACACACACACACACACACACACACACACACACACACACACACACACACACATACACACACACACACACACACACACACACATCTTTTTCTATATTAAGTACCCTATAGTAGTATAATTACATTGAAATCATGTTTAGTTGTTTTGTTAATGTTAAAAAAAAAAAAAAAAAAAAAAATGTAGTTAAATATACTTTATATACTTCTAAGATAACTGTTAACTAACCGCGTGGAAGAGCGGTGCTCTCTTAGCACAAGTGTTTTCTCACTTAAAAAGAGGCACCAGCGCAGATATTGTAATTTGTGTTTTTTTTAAGCTACCGAATAAAATATTTTGATTTTTTTTTTTTTTTTTGATTAAGCTTATCATCAAGATTTGCTCAGTGTCACAATACCTATTCCCTAATATATCCAATATTTTCCACCTCTCTTGCTCCCCCTCATTCTTCTTATTTCTGTGCAAGTAAATTCCCTACAATAGTATTATCAGTAAAGTAGGTTCATAGGCTGTTTTGAACCCAACATGATTGCTTGCGTAACCGCAAGCCATGCGCAAGGAGTCAATGCGCGCACGAGTGAGTGTCACGTCATATGGACGCCGGCGTGTGTAGTATAGATAGTGTAAACAATGCTAGGTATTAGCAATAAATAATGTAGATCAATGTCCCGTTTGTCGCAAACAGTTATGTCTATTTTATATCTTCAAATGGCCTTGCAACTTTTCACATTAGAAAATGGGTTTTTGGCTTATGCGAGAATGTCCTTACGCAAGGCAAAGGCAACCTTTTTATTACCTTGGGAAAACACATTGAAAAGGGTCTCGCAGATATGGTTTTCGCCAACGGCTAGATTAATTCATACTATGCCACTGCATGACGCACCGAACGTTGTCTTGCTTCGCTGCCCAGATCAAAACAATAAAGTAACTCTCATTTGCGTCGCGATGTCGGTTAAAAATAACCACACTCCGTATATGAAAGACAATAATATACTTGTACAATAGGGGACATTCCCGGTGAACCATCTTAAGGGCAAAAATTGTTTAAGTCTTGCAGACGGTCAGGCGATATCATAACAGTGATGACTGGCACTAAAAATGTGTTAAAAAAAGATTACCTCGGGTAAAGTTTATTGCCGTTCATTGTCTTTGTGACGGTCGGCATTTACAAACCACAGCCTAAACAACCACAACTAATAAACTGTCCTTACTACGTAATATTTGTCTCATTACCTTTTTTTACCCTTTTCATTATTAACATTAAGAATCCTAAATGCATCGTAATTGGTTATTTCTACGGGAAGCGGAGTTTAGCTCGCGCGTAAGGATCGAGATACAAAAATTCTGAAGTGGTTCACCGGGAATGTCCCCGATTGTACATTTATATGAATGAACATAAAAAAAATATTCTCCTTCTAACCCTATCTACAATTTGAGCTTTTTAAGGTGCACTCTTGTAGTGAACGCAATAGGTCATATTTTCTGAATGTCACATCTAAACGGGGGTTGTTTTCTGTGTTCAATCAATCGCACCACTTAAATACAAATATGCTTAGATATTAATATATACTGTATATTTATACACATTTATTAACCTAATTTAAATCCGTCCAAACATTCAGATATCACAAAAAATCGAAAGCAGTTGTATAATTTAATCTAACTACAAACGTAAATGGAAAATAATATGAAAGTAAACAATCATTAATTTGAAATGAACGCAAAAATATATTATCGATTTTTGTATTAACGGTAATAGAGTTATACAATTATTCGACTTTCGCGATTTACATAATCGAAACATTGAAAATTGATAAAAGCTTGAGCTACATTTTACTTGTCGCCAACTGGTCGCCAATTCAGATTCAGATTCAGATTTTTTATTTATAAACATACATTAGTAAAGTTTACACGTCAATGTCTTATAACTAAATTCATATTATTTATAAATAAGTGTTGCATATTATTTATTAACGCTGCGCTGGTGGCCTAGCGGTAAGAGCGTGCGACTTGCAATCCGGAGGTCGCGGGTTCAAACCCCGGCTCGTACGACTAATCCCGACAAGGCCTAGTTTCCCCCCTGGGTTGGACGGTCAGATGGCAGTCGCTTTCGTAAAAACTAGTGCCTACGCAGGGACAACGCGAGGAAGATGATGCATATTATTTATTAACATGTATTGCAGAACCAACAGTAAGTAGGGCTTTATACACAAATTACACATGATAACAGTAGGCATAAAATATAACACAAAATCTATAAGTGGGTGCAAAGATCCCTTTGCAGAAACTCGTTAGTACTATAGCATGCTAATTCGATGAGCATGTTTTTAAGCTTTTTGGAAAATATGGCATCGCTAGGCGAATTTTTAATGTCCATAGGGACACGGTTCGAGCGCAAAATAATCTCGTAAACGCAATTCGATACATCACAAGCCCAATTTGAAATAAAAAACGCAATATAAATGTGACAGATGGATAGATAGACACGCAAGTATAATTATACCTAGGGTTTTGTTTTACTTTTGACTTACAGAACCCTAAAAAGTAAGTTTGTTTGGTTCACAACAAATCATATAAAAATTGGCGTAAAATATTGTTGGTTTTATCAATTCCCGATTGTTTCTGTTTGATATTTCCATGTTACTTTATCAAGAGCTTAGGAAACAGAAATAATAAGGTACAGTCACCATCAGATATATCGGAGCGGCCGAGGTGTTCACAATATCTGAACACGCACTCTAACGCCTTGACAATAGAGGCGTGTTCAGATATTTGTGAGAGCCTCGACCGCTCAGATATATCTGATGGCGACTGTACCATCAGTTCAATAGAATCATCCACTCTAATTACGCAACTAAGTAAACGCAATTACTTACATTCAAAGTAAAATGTCTTATGTAAATCCTTGGTCACAGATATGTATACATTTTTCAACTTTATCTCAAAGCAATGAAGTGAAAAATGTGTCTATATTATATCTGTGGCAGTTAGGTCGCTTAGTCTATGATGCGATCGGGCCAATGAAGCCAACAATTGAATACGGCGTGCAAATCGTGCCATGAGATCATTCATTCACCTACAAGATAATGAATTGGCGACTGTGCTTATTAAGACGAGATTATTTTGCGCTCGCTTTAATAAAATGGTTAAGTGCGAGTTGGTTTAACATATAAAAAGTTCCTTTCTTTTATTAAGATCAGTGAAGCTCCTCGTTACATTCAAGCCGAGTATTGCCCTATATCCTATTGTTCCTGTATTGGGTAATTGGGTATCGTTTTGTCAACTAATCACCTGGGTTTTGTGATAGATCAAATTTTGCGTCATGTGGCATTTCCACGGCAACGACACACATTGTCTGTCCCGGGGGCATAGCCAAGATGCCAATCGTTCATAGAAAACACCAATCGAAGCTTAAATAATGTATGGGAAAAGTCACTTTTTGTAGCATCTGTCATCCTGGTACATTTTTACTTTTTCTTTGGCGATTATCATCTTAGCTATGCCTCAAAGTAGGTGATATCGGTCGCAAGTCGCATGTAAGAGTTGAGTTAAATCGGTTGATCGTTTGATTTAGTTTAGGAATTTGTCTCGCGTTGTTGTTGCTTTTATGCATCATTGCTGTGACTACTGTTACTCATATGCAATATGCATATTAGAAATAAATTCAGTGACTATGCAATTTTGCGGCTGGCTGCGAGCTGCCACGTGATGCCTTAGCTCTTTTGTCTCCTAAGTTTATCGCAGCCGTAAAGCATTCTTATTTCTTTTCTGACAAATGTGAGAAACTTTGTCGCGTTCGTTAAAACATGGGCGCGTCATAAACGGCACACTGGCACATTGTTCAGGCGGCTAAGAGTGAATGGGTGAATGTTTTAAAACTTATAAACAACCACCTCATTGTTCCGAAACACGTTCAGGGAATCACGCCATTGTTTCCACAGTATAACTCTACAACGTGAAAGACATTTTTATACTAACCACAAAACGGTGTTTTGAAAACTTCTTCGTTCCCTGAAAAACAAAAGTGAAACATAATATATCGAACTTATGAAAAAGTGAACACAAGAGGATTAGTATTGGAATAATTATGAATTTGTAAAATCCTGTGAAAACGTCATATTAAAACGAAAGTAACCAATTTATGAAAGATCATTTACATTACAATTTTCAGTCTACGAAAGCATTGAATTTGACAGAGTCATTCTAGAAATCTAATTGCGGAAAACGCCCGCACGAAAATTATTCACGAAACTGACGCCAAATTACGAACTGATGACCCTGAAGTTGTAACCGACCCTTTTTTGACGTCTACCTGAAGATCACACAGAACTCTGCACAGGGCAACTAAGAACTCAAGAACCGGAGTATTAAGTTACCCAACTATAAGACCATAGAGGCTACCTTCCAAGATTTGAAGCTGATTGCAAACACTCCATAATAGAAAACAAAATCCTACCATAATAAAACAAGTCATCGAATATTCGTACCTTCATTAGAACCGTCGAGTGATACAGGACAATAAAGACCTCCCATCAAGGCAGAACATAGAGACACTCAGCTGTGTCGAGTGATAAGTGCGCACTGGTGCCAATAGATTCCAACACTCCACATACAGAAGAAAGTGGTCCTGCCATATCAAAACATCATCGTGACACATATAACTTAAGATCCCACTGCTGTCATTTGCCACTCACTAAAGTCAAAGAGCATAGTGATACCCAGCGGTGTTGAGCGATAGATGCAGTACGTGCAAGCACACTTACGGGTACGTGTATATCGAGCAGCAAAAGTGGTCCTAACATATCAATACGAACGCCATTGAGTGCTCCTGCTTCTTCGATTGAAACCGTCAAACACAGGCCGCTTAAGATTATAGCGCTTACCAAGGCCACGGAGCATCGAGGATAAGCAGTCGGCTGTGTGTGATAGGTGCACGGTGGCGCCAATGCGGCGGCGGCGTGGCGATGTCGCCGCCGCGGGCGCTGCTGGCGGGCCTGCTGGTGTGCCAGCTGCTCTCCTACGGCGGGCACCAGGGGCTCACCAAGATATTCTACACGTAAGTACTATTCTAGCCCTGTTATAGTCACTTGTTGCTAAGTCTACGTTGGCGTCCCAGCTGCTCTCCTACAGGTACCATCACCAAGATATTAAATATACACGTAAGGATTGTTCCAACCCCGTTGTAAGCCACATACCTACGCAGCGGTTATCACCGGTCCGGTGCGCTGCTGTTACATGCTGTAAGTTGGCGATTAAGAATGTAAACCTAGCTGCAGATGTGAATACCTATTCAATCAATCAATCAAACTTTTATTGATAAAATATATGTAAATATTTTACGTGTCAATACTTACAGTTAATGGGAACCACATACCTATTATCAAAAACATCATATGATTGGGCGGCGTGTTTTGAATATAGACTTTGTATTATTTATGTTTAGGTAGAAAAACGAACGGGAACTATTCCAGATATAATAATTGTCTAAAATATGTTAATTTTCTTATGCAATTCTCACCAATAATTAAAACTACTTACTATATTTAGATATTCGATCGTATTAAATTGAATTGATTAATGATGTATGAACAATGAACATGACTGCAGTACAATAAAAAAAAACTAATTTGATTGATGATTAACATTCCTAGCCTAGTTACTTCACCATTGCGTGTAATCAAACAAAAAATAATATTATATATTTTGCCTTCATACAATTTTGTAAGTATTAGTTTTTATATTATTTGTCTGTTAAAATCGTGCATACGAACTGTTTGGACGATTAGAAATTGACAGGCAATTATCGTTTGAAATATCCTCATAACGCAAACTCGCGTGGTAAAAATAGATATTTAGCATAATCATATCGACACGGTGGATTAGGTTTGGGACATGAGCAATTATTTATGCCTGATTTAAAATTGCGCAATTGTTGTGTTTGGGCTTGCATAATGTTCGTCATCCCACAAGTGCACACTCAAGTAGTCTTAATATGACTAAATATAGTTAACTAGCTGAATAAAAAATATGCCTTTACAGACACGTCTTTAAGCAGTCTCCAGCTAGCTAAATTAAGCCATGTTTTTAGGTGGCTTAAAAATATTATGCCTTTTTGCGGTGTTATTCGCAGACAGTTAGCTTTAATTAGCCATCTCGAGAGGCTGCTTAGTGCTTAACCCTTGAACGCATGTCGCGTCGCGTCATCATGAACCAGGTTGGAATTATTGGAAATATTGGAACGCACGAAGTCTTAAATTAGGTTGTAGCACTTGTAGCCGCACGCGTCAGTTGACGTCTTATGCGGTCCGAGTGTTAAGAATCTTGTTTATGTTCAGACAGATCGCAGAGGCTCGTCCGGATCTCACGGCTTGTAAACAAGTGTTACCGCAGTAATACATAAGCATACATTTTGTCAACAATTTGTTACCGTGCATTGTAACGATGTTCGGTCCGAGAACACAAGTGATTGAACGGGATTTATGGTTTACAACTTTACATTAACGGAAAATGTAAAACGCCTCCAATGTGACAAAATACTATACCTAATGGACAAGTCTTATTTAATATATGTACCTGCAGAGCTGCCTGGTAACAGAATTACAACTGTTAATTTTAAGGTGAATGGAAAAATTCACTGCCTCGGGCGGGATTCAAATCCCGGGTCTGGGACGTTGGCCAACTCTACCAACTGAGCCATCGCAGTTTTCCCGATAGCAGTTGGGCGACACTGATCTTTTCGGGCATTCTCGGCTCCGGCTCAGCACTGCTACGAGCAATTTGGCACAACTTGACGTCCCTTTGCGTGCACAACCACAGATAAGATAATGACTTGAATTTTGACAAGCCTAAATATCAGATAGCATCGAATCCAACATAATTTCATTGTCCTTTAAGCCTAAGTGGCACCTAGAGTCAGACCATGAAGTGCAACGATTTTGATAGCACACGCAGTGCAAGTATTATTTTAAACGTCAAACTTCTATGAAATTATGACGTACAAATAACACTTGCACTGCATATGCTATCAAAATCGTTGCAGACTTTATTTGGTCTAACTCTAGCTGGATATTTTTGAACACGAGTATAGTATAAGCTATCTTTTAAAACTGGTTTTTCTGCGAGAACGACACGAGCATGACGGTTAAGCCAGGGGGTAAGTGTTTTATCATTTCATTTAGTTTAGGTTATAACCGGCATTCATGCGTGTATAGTGCAACTCCCTAGACGTGGAGGTGCATGTCGGCAATCCGCGGGGAACGTGCGGTCATGACTTGGTCGTTCACCTTAGCTTCAAACTTACACCGTTACTGGAACTTTAACTTATCATAATCCTACATGAATCTAGTATCTGGATCGGTCATGAGGGGTGGGGGGAAATGATCGAACGGGATAGTCTTATGTATCTTTCAGTAGGAGTAGCAGAGAAAGCGCTGCTATTGTTTGTCCTTGTCACAGTCTCGCATTTTTTTTGTTCCCTACCGTAAATTTTGTATGGCTTATGGTGGGCTACAAATCTACTCGACCAATCATATTGTCGCATTGCGTATGTTTTGTCCCTCACGGGCGCACGCGTATAGCTGATCTATGTAATGCTAGGTCTACCGTTTGGTTTTGTTCGGGTAAATTGTAGTAAGGCGATAGAATATAGTAGAGAAGTTGCTAAAATAAACGTTGGTATTATTTATTTATTTATTTTAAACTTTATTGCACAAGTACAAGTAAAAATTACAAAAGGCGGCCTTGAGGCATTCTCTTACCAGTCAACCACTGGGCTAAACAGAAATTAGTTAAGGTGGGTGCAGTGTGAAAAAAAAAATGTTCCAAATAATGTAAATTAATAAAACAAATGGTATTAAAGCATTATAAAGCTTATGTAACATTGAATTTAATATTGTTTCAACAACACATTTTTAATAAGACTAACGTCCTGTTATAAAAGGTCCTAGTGCTCGTCATGCTAATGCCCAACATATGCTGACAAGATTGACAATTATGACATGTACTGCACCAGTGGCGAGCACTCGTACCTACCTTACTTGCTGGACTTTGTTTTATTTTTACCTAGGTACTTAAATGTCTTTAAAACATGTATAGGTACTAGTTATCATTGAAAGGATGTTATGATGTTATTCTGCTCCGATCTTGATTCGCAAATACCAAGGCGATTACTTAATTTAAAATAGCTCGAATGCTGGAACGCCGGTTGGCATTCTTGTTCAGCTGACAAACTAGTTAATAACTAGATTCTTATTTTGGTTAACGCCGGACGACCTATGTCTAAATTAGTCACTTAAGTAACACATATAAATAAGTTTTATAACACTCATGGCGACCACGAGTCAGTAGCCTATTTTCATTTTTACAGCACATTTTATTTACTTGTGTTATTGAAACCGTGGAGATTACAGGCAGCTTTTTAGAGCTAGTATAATTATTGTATATATTGTAGGTTGTAGGACTTGTAGGTTTACATATTACCCACATTAGCACCCATGCCAGTAAGGCTATCGTGACCATCTAGATACCAAGGTGGCCTATCTCTTTACAATCTTGTCGTATAAACGGGCCCACTGACTATCAGTTTTTCGGACGATATCGGCCTGTCAGTTGTTCGAAACTGTCAAATTTTTGTTCTAACTGGCAGGCCGATACCGTCCGGCCCCTTAGAAGTAAAAGACATGGAGATAGATCGTTTACACAATTCACATACGAATACGACTAAGCGTCATTTCATGTACACGTTTGATGTACGCGTTTGCGTTTCCAAAACGTCCCGCTTGGGTCGCTTGGCGCGCTGTTCAAGATCCCATACAAAATGAGAATTATACTATTGAATGAAATTTACACTGGGGGTTATGTGTGATATACGTACAGTTGTGTTCGTTAGATCTGCCTGTTAGAACAAATCTGTCACTGTTTGGCGGGAATCAGACAGATCTTACGGACTCTTTCCTTATTGCTGGTACGTGTAAAATGTTTTAAGTCGGAAATAAACACGATTGTGTCACAGTCACAGACGGAGACTCAAGTAACATTACAGTAGCCCGGACGTTGACTCCCACTGGATCTAAATACATGTGCCATTCTCAACCAAAAGGGTACTTATTGACGGTTGGCAATAAGGCGCTATTTCCATATAGCTTCTATTTGAAATCAACCTTATCGACAAGCGACAATGTGGTACCTTTTTGTTGAAAACGTCACAAATGGTCCGTACGTACGTGAATATGTACGTGATTGTCTCAATTGGCAACTGGTTCCTGTTGCGTGTTATTTAATAGATTGGTAACACGAATCGTAATACTATTGCTAGTGAATTGAAGATGTTCACTTTTGTTTGCGTTGCTAGTAAAATAATTGGGAAATGACGAGAATCAATTTAAAAATTTGTCAGTTGAGAAACTTTTTTAGTAAGAGTTAAGGTTATGCGTCCTCACTGTCCTTTATGTGGACATTGTGGACATCATAAAATAAACGGATTTTAAAATCTAACTTTCTTACATCATCCTATTAAGTAGGTGTTTAAACTTTTTCTTGACAATTGTCACGGACGTTGATCGTAGATGATTAGTGCATTTAATTACAAGATTTTATTATGTTTTATTTTCTAAGTAATTGAGATAAAAGGTAACCCGCGCGATGGCCATTTCCTCCGTCGCAATTTTAGCACAGCGCGCAATATCTTTTATCGCCTTCTAATTTCGTCGCTAAACTTTAGGTAGACTTGCTACTCTGGCTCTCAGATGTACTTCATATACTATAAGTACTATAACTGTAACGAATCCTGATTAGGTTTTCTTACCTGCTAGGTACTTATACCTCTACTACTGTAGTTACTGGTCACGGATGGAAACTCAACTTAAGAAACAAAGTTATAAATACGTGATTTCTAACAAAATTCAATGGCTTCCGTACATTATATTTCGATATATAGTTAACTTATAGCCCGTATTACACCAATTACAATAATGCCCGTATCCATCTCGAAGGATCATATTTAATTGTATTATCCATTGAAATCGCTTTCAGTGATCAATAATCGTTTCCGCCCTAGTGATACAGGACGTTTCTAATACTTTTCGGTATTTATATCCCCTATTTTTTACTTGTCCAGAATATAAAAATAAATGCAGCATGTGTGATTTACTTTGTGTGTTCTTTGCCTGCTTTGTTTTTAACTCTTCCCGTAATTATTCATGATATTTGAGATCAACCCAGAATAAATATCTATATAACATGTCAATAATGTTTGTTCATTTTGTTTCAGATTACCTGACACTGGACAACCTCCAATTCTCATCTCGCTAGCGGACAACGCTAAACTAGACTTGAAAACTCCCGAGGAACTGTTGTTCGTGAACGACTCCGAGCAGCACAACGAAACCAAGACCTTCACTATTGTAGACGGCAGCGAGGTATTAGAAGAAAAAGAAGTAAAGGATGCCGCGGAATCACACCTCGTCGTCAAAGCCAAGCCTATGCACGAGGTGCGGCAGACAGAAGATGCATTTCACACAACTCCACCCCCTGAGGAACCCGCAGAATCTCAAACGGAAGACAATGAGAAAAAACCAAACATTCCAGTCAAACCAGAAATGCCACAAGAGGACATACCCTCATTCTCGGAGTGGGCGCAGAAACAGCTCGCAGAGGCGGAAAAGAAAGACACTGTCCTGAACCACTCGAGTCAACCTAGTCATAGCAGTACTAACTTTAGCAGTAAGAGCACAAAACTGCGGTCGAAAAACTATGCTTCGCCGTCGTGCGCGGCCAAGGTCGTGGCCTGCAACCCCGAGGCTGGCTCCGCCAGCTCCATCCTGTCCCCCAACACGGACGAATACATGCTCAACACTTGCAACAGCCGCATCTGGTTCGTAGTGGAGCTCTGCGAAGCTGTTCAAGCGCAAAAAATAGAAATAGCCAACTTCGAGCTATTCTCGTCGACCCCTAAAGACTTCGCCGTGTACTTCAGTGATCGTTTTCCGACGCGCGAATGGGCCAGCGTCGGACAATTCACGGCCAAAGACTTAAGAGACGTTCAAAGTTTTGATTTGTATCCGCATCTGTTCGGAAAATTTATTAAAGTCGAACTTCTGTCGCACCACGGCTCCGAACATTACTGTCCCATTTCGCTGTTCAAAGTGTACGGGACCTCGGAGTTTGAGGTTTTAGAGAAGGAGAGCTCGCAACACGCCGCCCACATCGATGACGACGACGATGATGACGAAACTATTGATGCTCCCGTTGTTCCTGTAGCAGAAACGGAACCGTCTAAAAACCTATTTGGTTCCGCGAGAGACGCGGTCATGTCTATAATGAAGAAAGCCGCACAAGCGTTAGTCAAAACAGAAGTTCCTAAAAACGTTTCAAGCGAACACAACGACACGTCGACGGACAAAATGTACAAAAAGTGTTGCTCCCCCAGCCATATAATAGTTTGTGATAATTGTAGTGAATCGCTCTACAATGAAGTGTACGAACTGGTTAGTTGTAGTTCAGATAAACTGACTAATTTAGTGCGACAAGTGTTCCTCCGTGAGACTCTGAAGTGCACCAGTATATGCCAGCCTTTCGGCTTGGACTTTAAAAGTACAAAGACTATCGAGTTTTCCGAAGAGCGCGTGGCATATATGAACGCATTGTTTCCCCCTAAGTATTTAGCCGCGTTGTGTAATATTCTCGCTATTAAAGAGAAAAAAGTAGTTTTAAACACTAGTTTCGAAACCGAATTGAATGTTACCTCTAATTTGACCGTTGACGAATCGCCGCAGAACGTCAGCAGTGAAACGGACTCCGAACAGGACGTGAAGTTAATATCGTTCAACAATGCTTCGTCGGACGAAGCCAACGAGACAGTTGAATCTGAAGAAAAACCTGTTGTAGTCGAAGAAACCGTTGAGAGACCAGTGCCAGTTGAAATACCAAAAGAGGAAGAAAGTGAAAACGAGCCGGTAGTCACGGATGATAAAATCGTCCAAGAAAAACCCGAAGAGAAGCAAATAGAAAACATAGAAATCAAAGTTGATGAAAAAGATTATTCCAAAGACAGTAAAAATAAAATTGAAGTGACTACCGAGAAAGTTAAAGAAGTGATAATTCCACCCGAAGAAGGGAGTGACGGGTTGTTGGAGGACGCGCTGTCGGATCTCGATCAGATTGCGGTGGATCCGACGCCGGGGCCGGCGTCGCAGAACCAGCACCAGACCACGATCCAGAAGGAGTCGGTGTTCCTGAGGCTATCTAATAGAGTCAAGGTGGGTTTTAGTCTTTTTCACTTACTTACTTGCACAACATTGCGTAGGAGAACGAGGCGACTTAAAACTATGTTGACATTATGTGTCATACTGGTAAATCTTTTGGCAAGAATTATACAAGATTAGTACCAATCGATAGCCTATTTCTTCCACTTTCATACGACACCATACCACCAGAAAGCGTGAGTATAAACGCTTGCGCGAAAAAATAACTTTAACGTGACAAATCATTATGGATAATTAAGGGTGTAGGTTATATAGGGTAGAGGTATACATTAAAAAAAGTGTAATTTAAAAGGTTTTGTATTAAAAAAAACATTAATATTTTTGAAATATTCTGTTTAATTTGAATATTAAAAAACGTAATTTTAACGTAACAATTAAATTTCATAAAATAAGTTTGTACATGAGATCAGAATTAACAAACATAATATCAATTAAAGCTGTAACTCCTATTTAACTATATGTATAAAGGCACTGGTTATACATTTACTTTAATTTCTCCTTTTTTCTTAGTCCTCTTTCATCAATTTTTAGCGTGTTTTGTTCACATTAAAGTATGGAACCTTGACTATCTTTTTTTGCTGACCTAGCTTCGTCAATAGCATATAAATCATTATTTATCTATCTATCTGCTATTGACGAAGCTAGGTCAGCAAAAAAAGATAGTAGAAGGAAAGGAAATTAGACTAATCGATTTTAACCTAGCCTTTGGCAATATTATGAGAATTCCTGATGAGAATGGAATAATCATGTTACGAGATGTCTAGCGTACAATACTAGATGCAAATTCTGTAGAGTACTAGTAGATACATTTTTTGATTGGTAAAAAGTGACGAAGCATGATGGATAATATATGATGCAATGGAAATGAACTGTGAAACCGGATATATTGATATAGGTAGTTAATCTTATCTCATAAACATGAATTATTTAAATATCACAACACAATCTGAGTTTTGTTTGATTTTAATGATAATGATATATATAGGTATACAATTCTACACATGTTTCTACTAGATTAATTATTTTCTTGTGCACCCATCTGCTACACAACCCATTAAGGCAATTAAAAATGTCCTAGTATTTAAGTTCTGTTGCACACTGATTTCATCTAGAGCGCTCCTTCCAAAACCAAGATAGACGCTTACCTGAAAAGCATCTGACGACAAAAATATAGTTGGTCAAACCAAATTGGCAGTAAATAAGAACAAAAAAAAAACGATACTCATCCTTTTCTAGTGGATGCTATTACTAGTGTAAGACAAAGATAGTATGGTTCTCTCTATGTTTGAAATGAGACACTCCTTTGACAAACTATGAACAATAATTTGCAAAAGATGTTTAGCGTAAACACTGAAATGATCAATCAATTACTTTAACGATACTAATGTGGTTTTCTCAATTACAGACGCTGGAGCGCAACATGTCTCTATCCGGTCAGTACCTCGAAGAGCTGAGCCGGCGATACAAGAAACAAGTCGAAGAAATGCAGAGGTCCTTCGAGAAGACCATGCTGCAGATGTCAGAGGAGCGCCGAAAGAGCAACGAGATCGAACAGAAGTATCTAGAACAGATGACGACCCTCCAAGACCAACTAGCGCAAATGACCGTTGCCATGAAACTCCTTATGGAAGAAAGAGACAGCTGGTTCGGTACCATGACCGTCTTCAAATTCATCATCTACCAAGCGATACTCATCGCGGCTGCATTGTACTACTTCAACAAAACACGACCAGAACCTGTAGTTGTACACATTCCTAGGAAAGTTAATAAGAAAAAAGATAAACTAAGAAGAAAGTCAGTGGAGGGAGTCAGCGGGCACCAAACCCCATCAGCAAAGAAAAGACGACCAAGCGAAGAGGCCTTACAAATAACAAGACAAGCAGTAGAAGAAGCCAATGAAGACGAAGGCGAATGGCAAGTTGCCAGAAAAAACAGAAGACGGAAAACCTCAATAATACACAGAGCTTTAGAAGACTCCAAAGCTCAGTACTGTAGACAGGATAGCATGGGCATGCTTCAAGAAAACCCGATACCTTTAGACGAAGAAGAATTCACTGCTCCAGTACCGGAGCCAGTGAAATTCAACGAGGTCGTCCAACCGAGACATAAGGTCAACGGGTCCATATTCAATAATCTAAAGAAGACTAGTAAACGAAGATTATCGTCACCCGCTTTCCTAAAGTCCTTATCCAGACAAAGCACTAGAAGTACTCCTAGTCCTGTATTAAGAAACGAACCCGTGTTCAACGGTTTAGGGAAAGTAGCATCGGAATCTCCGACCGGTAGCCTATGGTCTGAATCCACGGAGATGTCCCAGAATGGGCAGGCGGAAGGTGGGAAGAAAAAGAAAAGTTTGAAGAACATTATTAAGAAGCTGTTTTGAGACTTTATTTGCTTAGGCGGCGGGTCGGTTTCAGATTTGTGATGAAGTTTAATTGTCATGGAAAATTGAGTGTGGAATTAAGCTATAATATATAATCAACGTTATTTATCAATTTTACGCGACATTTCGTTTAGGCATTATTGTAACCGCCTAAGATTATTCAAAAGTAAATGTTAAATTTTTTAGGCAATAATTACTTTGCTTTTAGGGAATTGTTATTTGCATCAAAGATAGATATAACTCCGTAATAGATGGATACAGTCTAAGGAAAAGACGTGCCTCGAGAATCACGAAAATTTGATTCTCGATCAGATGGCGCCACTAGTTTTGGCCTACACTCGTATAGAGGGCGTTGACTGTTTCGTTTGTGTAATTTTAACGCATACCAGTGAAAGAACATGGGTCAAAATCATATAAAAATAATTAATGCAAAAAAAAAAAACATTTATCCATATTTAAATACATTTTATCGTATTTTTATAAATATTTATTTTTAGTTTTAAAGTGTGTCAGATGGCAGTGAATTTACTGGGGTTACAAAATTTACTATGACAGTACCGCTCTAGTATAAGTTACTCTATGTTTGCATGAAGGATAATTTATCATTTTATTAATGACGTCACATAAGGCTATGTGGATAGAAACATCACAACTTTGAAACCAAATCGCGTAATTAATTGTGTATATTTTTAATTGCTATGAATCAGCTATTGTAATTTATTTCCTCGCATTGTTTTTAAATTATTTTTAGACCTCAGGTAAGGTGCCAATGTGATAAAATTAGGAGCCTAATATACCTTTAGCCTGTTGCTATATGAGTACGTTTGTGTTGAAAGTTGATACCAGTAGTTGGCTTGGCTGTGAAACTTGTGGGCCTCAAAAAGTTATTTTTTGAGATTTTGGTGTGTTAATGTTATATTTTACTATTAACGAGCTCTTTTAATTAATTAAGATAAAAGTGTCCCATGTTTCTGTTATTCCATTCTTTATTCTTTTCCTTTATAACCTTGCATGACGAAAAAAACGTTTTTCATACTTTAATCTTGCAATGGATGAAAAATATTTAATAAATTACTTCTTTTTCAACCTCGTTTTTAAAATACTCGTGTGATCCTTTTATGAAACTCATTTTATTCGTTTCATAAACCCACACTCGTATTTTAATGCCTTTCATTATGTAGCAGTCACATAAAATACTATTAAATACCCATTTGGCACAGTCTTTTCAAAGTTAGTGTAGAGTTGACTGAAACTTACTACCTATCTTTACTATCTTCCTACCTTGTATTCCATCTATCCAATTTATTTGTCCAATGTCATTGCGTCTCACTCTCTCATTAAGCAAAATGTGAGATGCAAATACACATTGCACCAAGGTATTGCACAGATGGAATACAAACCTTACCTACTTAGGTACTTTCTTCTTTCTTTGTTGTAAAGAATAATATCAACATTTCCAAAATCTGTTTTTAAAAAAAGGTCCTTATGCCAATGGCATAGAGTCGATATTCGATTGTATTACATGCCGGTGACTACTGGGATGAATTGTGGATGAACTAGTGTTGTTTGGACAATGAGTGAGCTAGTCGCATGATTGGAGTTCGTAAACAAAGAAATCGCATTAAATGCATTAACTTTATTGAGTTTGTTTTATTTATATTCTAAACTAAAGGGGCCTACTGACTGAGTTATTCGGAACTGTCAATTTTTTGTTCTTACTGACAGGCCGATATCGTCCGGCGGACAGATAGTCAGTGGGCCCCTTACAAGAGCTGTCTTATTTAAGGTTAACTATAGCTGGTCAAGCAAATCGTGTCAGTAGAAAAAGGCGCAAAATTCAAATTTTCTATAGGATGATATCCCTTCGTGCCTACATTTTTCAAATTTGCCGCCTTTTTCTACTGACAAAATTTGCTTGACCAACTATATTAAATAAATAAAAAAACCCTATATGCTAACACAATCCATTTAATGCCAAAAATGCCATCCTTTTGGAAAATAGCTGATACTCTTCAAACCGGTGGAAAGATTTCAATGAAACATAGCAAGAAAATTCGCTTTCACGTAAATAAAACCGCATCGAAATCGGCTCATCCGTTGTATAGCTATGAGTATGATGCCACAGACAGACATAGTCAGGGTTTAAAAATAAAGTTTATAAATACTTACCATAATATACAGGGTGGCAAAAAAGTAAGTTGCCAGGGAGGTTTTGGGATTATACTTAGCAACTTTTACTATGGGACCAACCACGAAATCGCGAAAAGAAATTTGGGTGTTTCACATTTTGGCTGGCCCATTTCTATGGGAGGGTAATTTTTTTTCGCGATTTCGTGGTTGGTCCCATAGTAAAGTTACTTAGTATAATCCCAAAACCTACCACTAGATGGCGCTAGTAGTACCTCTTACTTTGGTTAGCAAAACTGGTTTCAATAGTGATTTGGTGATAGGGAGCATGCGTGGGTACAGGCAGGGATCGTTACCGGTATAACTTATTCGAAATATTTCTTTGATATTTAGCTAAAAAAATATACCGGTAATCCCTGGTACAGGTGTGCAAGTTACGCAAGAACAACAAAATGGAAAATTTTATTTCCCATACAATATTATGAGAAGTTTCCGAAATTATTCCATGTGAAAATTTCGCAATTTTGGAAACTTTGACGGCACATCTGTCTGCACAGAAGTCTCCTTTTTACTGACACAGTAATAATGTCAAGTTTAAGCTTTCGAATTTCAATTTAGGGATGGCAGGCCTGCAGCGTATGCTCAGCTCATCAAATAGAATAGGGCTAAAGTGGCCATATAAATCGGACCACATTCATATTTTTATGGTAACAAAAGGTGTGATACGATATATTTCGATTTGAGTGGCTTTAGGAGGTACAGTTTGCGTACTACTAGCGACATCTAGCGAGAAAAAGTTTTGAATGCTAGTAAATTCACTTGTAGAGTTGAATGAAATAGCAAACAAAAATAGCATTAAATGCATTGAATTTTAATTATACTTATATTTACAGTAACAATTAATATAATATGCAGATTATTACACTCCGATTAAAGTAAAACAAAAATGTAGTTTGCGTACTACTAGCGACATCTACACACACTAAGCAACTATACTAATCGACTGCAAACGACCTCTTCATCCGACTCAAGCCTTTCTGTCTCACAACGGCGTTCAACCCTTTCGCTGTCTTCTCTAACTTCTTAATAGAGTACGCTTCGCCATTGGACTTTTTCGTTTAACTTCGGTGACGAGATGCGTGAAGTGCCGTTTGAGGGTTTGTATGATGTCGTGGACGAAATGACAAACAGAAAACAGCATTAAATGCATTTACTTTATTAATTATACTTATATTTACAATAACAATATGGTTTAAGTAAAACATTCGTAAATGTAGTTTATGTACTACTAGCGACATCTAGTATTATAACTATGAAACTATACTAATCGACTGCAAAAAGTCCTTCAAATCCACACACTTTATCCTATTTAACCCTTTTTGTCTGCAAACGGCATTCAACCCTTTCGCTGCCTCCTCTAACTTCTCAATAGAGTACGCTTGGCCATTGGTCGCGAACACGATTTCGTTGACTTCTTCATATAACTTCACGGTGACGAGGTGCGTGAAGTGGTGTTTGAGGGTTTGTATGATGGAGTCGTGAAGTGCGTTGTCGCGGCAGACGAGATTGAGGATGAAGTGGCCTGTGGAAAGGTTTGTATAAATATAATAGAGATTTAGACATTACCAAAATAATACAAGATAAAGTGTAAGCAAAGAATAAATAATAGTACTAGGTACAGAAAATTCACTCTCTAAAAAAACGCGTGTATTACGACAGATATGACCGCTAGGTGGCGCTAACGCGAGCAGGCGTCCATTCCGTAGCGGTGCGCGGCAACTACTATGGCTAGACACCAGAATTGGTGTGGGCCGCATATACTTGTAGCGGCCCGACGAAATCGCGGAGTGAGTCACGCCTGGTGTAAGAGAAAAATCGTACCCCCTAATTTGAAAGTCGAAATAGATGGTGCTGTTACTGACCCATATGGTTTGTTGTAACTGAACTGTCAAATGTAAACTTTTGACCATGGAGACTATATAAAGGAGCCAAATCTCTATGTATGAAAAGTGTCCATCAAAAAACAGTAATTAGGCGGCGCCACCATACACCGAAATACTACCAAAAACAACCTACGTAATTTGGTCGGGTTATTTGTTGCCTTATATAGTTCATGTTATACTCATGTCCCAGAGCCTAACTAGCGCCACCGGAGAGATTAGGAACTATTATTTAAAGCTGAAAGCGGTCACTTTTGCAACAATTCTGCCATAAGAGATTGGCATCCTTTCTATACCATCCATACTTTTGACAACCATTATACGTAATGTACGGAGCCGTAAAGCGCCATCTACATTATAGTTCGTTTTTTCAGCATTAGAAAAAAGGTAAACAATCTTGACGTATTTTTATTGAAAATTTTTGAAAAACGTTTTTTTTATATTACTTATGAAAGCAAAATAATGTAAAAGATCGTATATGATTTATAATTGTAACATATTTGCTGGGACTTATTTTACGAGTGATTTTTAATAAAAAGATACGTCAAGATCGCTTACCTTCTTTCTAATGTAAAAAAAAGATCTTAAATTTGAAACACGAAAGTGATCCTGCCTGTGAAGCCGATGGTCCTGGGTTCGAATCCCGGTACGGGCATTTATTTGTGTGATGAGCACAGATATTTGTTTGCGTCATGGGTGTTATCTATGTATTTAAGTATTTATATATTATACACGTTGGCTAAAAAATAAGTGCATTCCCGTTGCCAGGGATATTTTTGGATTATACTGAGCAACTTTTACTATGGAACCAACCCCGAAATCGCGAAAAAAAATTTGCCTTTTCATACATTTTGGCTGGTCCATTTTCTATGGGAGGGTAATTTTTGTTTTGCGATTTCGTGGTTGGTCCCATAGTAAAAGTTGCTCAGTATAATCCCAAAATCTCCCTAGCAACGCGAATGCACTAATGTTTTAGCCACCCTGTATATATCGTTGTCTGAGACCCACACAACACAAGCCTCCTTGGGCTTACCATGGGACTTAGTCAATCTGTGTAAGAATGTCCTATAATATTTATGAGTAGCCAATAATATCTCACCATCGTTAGTAAGTATTCGTTTGACTCTGGCAAGTTGGTCATCGTGAAGGAACTGTCTCGGCGGACACGACAGCCCCACCGTCCTGTCCTTGCTGTCCATGTCGAACATCACCACTGAGTGCTGGGTGCCTGGAACGGTAAATACAGAGGATAAATGTGGTATTTTCTATAAAAAGGGACCTCATTGTCGATGGCGCTTACGCCATTATAAACGATGCTCTGATAATAATACAATGCCGCGCGGCGCTGGGCTGCGTAAGCGCCATCGACAATAAGGTCCCTTTTCATAGAAAATGCCCCAAATATATTTTCTCTCACACAGAAAACTTTATTCGTGTCATTTAAGTGAAATTGTAGCGAAAGGGAACAAAAATGTATGTATGTATGTATGTATGTATGTATAAACTCTTTATTGTGCAAAACACAGAACACGAATATGGCACAGAATAGGCAGTACAAAAGCGAACTTATCCCTTGAAGGGATTTCTTCCAGTTAGCCTTTGAGTAGATGAGAATTGATGAAGAACGGTAGACAAATATAGCACTGCGTACAATAGACTAGAGGAAAATCAATAAATTTATAAAAGGGCGAAAAAAAAAAGAAAAAAAAAGGTTCGTCTTAAAAACGCGAAACGAACAAACTCATGAGTGGTAAAACAGTGCATAATTAGTACATTACGATCAACTATTCAATATACTCTATAATTACGATACAAGTGCGAAAAGTAGGAAATTCGCAACGAGTGGCAATAAATTAAAACGACCCAAGGGAGTGTTTTAAATCGACACGAGTTGCGAATTACTTTTTCGCACGTGTATTGTACAACGTTGTCTTTTACTGTGACTGGTTACCATGGTTACAGTAAGTTATCATGGGGAAGAAATAATCTTAAAATCATGATTTTACGCTAATTTAATTTAACATGCATTTGTGTGGTATAACGGGCTTACTAAGCATGTTAGTAGAACGTGATACATTATTATACGACATCCGGAAGATTGCCGGTCACTTCTGGATGAGATTAGCTCAGGACCGGGATAAGTGGCGTAATAGAAGAGATGCTGAGCATAGCAGCAGTCGACGATAAAGGGCTGATATGATGATGATGATACATTATTTCTTCTAACAAACCCTTAACTCCCTTGGACAACGGCCGAGAATAACAAACAAAAAAGTTGACCCAAAAACATACCTTTGTCAGCTTCGTCCTTCAAAAAGTCGGCGCCATCTTTGATTTCCACCTTCATCCCGTCATCCAATTTCAACTCAAAATGATCCTTCGCGATCTCCAACATGCTCGGGTCGATCTCCACAGCGGTCACTTCGGTATCGAAGCATTTTCTCAGGAACATGCACAGTCCCCCCCCTCCCAGGCCGAGGACGGCCATTTTGGGGGGGCTAAGGTAAGCGCCGACGCACATGAAGGAATGGTAGGGGGAGATGTGACCAAAGTCGACCACTAGCTTGCTTTTGTTCTTCTTTTTTACTGTAATTAAAATAAGAACTATCATAACAAATAATATCAAAACACGGATTTAAACTAATACGAGTTTTACTCATTATTATTCACAACGACGGGACTTAATAGCGTAAAATTAAGATTTACATCCGACGTTTCGAGAACGGCGTTGTCCCCGTGGTCTCGGAGAAGACTGGCCAAAGTTGACATCGTCATCTTCTAGCCGCGCGAGTTTTTCGAACTACCCGCACTTGGTTTTGTTTATTGCGTTTTGTTTGTTCGTAAAATTTTACGCGATTAAGTCCCGTCGTTGTGAATAATAATAAATAATAACATTTACAATTGTATTCTAATTCTAATATGTTTTTTTTCTTCATGCAAAACGTCTTTTGATGAGTCACATAGATAGTTTATAAGATGGAAAAGGACATAGGATAGTTACTTATCCCATAATACAGTACGAGTACTATTCAAGAGGGAGTAGGTGAGGGCAGTGTAACGATTTTTACAAGAAGAAGTAGTATGGACGAACCAAATGTGGTATTTTCAATAAAAAGGGACCTTACTGTCGATGGCGCTTACGCCATTATAAACGATGCTCCGATATGAATACAATGCCGCGCGACGCCGGGCGGCGTAAGCGCCATCGACAATAAGGTCCCTTTTCATAGAAAATGCCCCAAATTAATGATGAAAACTGGTCGATGACGTAGTTACCAGACACTTTAGAGTACCCAGAGTGGAGTAATATATATTTATCATAATATCGGAAGCATAAAAGCGTACTAACCAGATTTTAGTTTAGCCTCGCTCTGCACTAGAAACTGGTTGTCCATGAACACGAGCCGCCGATACGGGACGCCATCTATGTCCACATCCTCTATGACGTAGTCACCGGACAGCTTGGAGCAGCCGGCGCGGACGGTGACGCGGCTGCCGACGTCGCTGCCGAGCGACAGGAACGGGATCTGGAACATTCATAAATATTAAATATTATTAAATATAAATATTATAGGGGACATTCTTACACAAATTGGCTAAGTCCCACGGTAAGCTCAGGAAGGCTTGTGTTGTGGGTACTCAGACAACGATATATATAATACTTATACAAATACTTAAATACATAGAAAACATCCATGACTGAGGAACAAATATCTGTGTTCATCACACAAATAAATGCCCTTACCGGGATTCGAACCCAGGACCATCGGCTTCACAGGCAGGGTCACTACCCACTAGGCCAGACCGGTCGTCAATCAATCAATCAATTCATAATTCAAATTATAGTAACCGATAATAAGCTTGATGACAAATTCTCATTAATATGGTACTAATCGATTAGGTGTGTTTTTAGGATCAAATGTCAATATGGGACCCATTGTATTAAAGCAATACAAAAGTCAGAAATGATAGTCAACGTCCGACAGTTGTACCTCACTCGCGAAACTCTTCTAACAAAACGATAAGTGAACGTAACGATCTGAAGTATGGACAAAACAAGAAAATTGCGTTTTTGTCGGTGAAATACTGCATTTATGTATATATATAGTTGCTATACACATTTTTTTTGATAAAATGTATGTTATCGAATTGTACCCTTACTTTTTTTTTTGAAAGTTTACTTACTTCGCTGGCTCAGCGACCCGAAGTGGATCTTGGCCTCCGATACTAGGTTTCGCCATTCGTTCCTATCCTGTGCGACGCAGTGCTATCCCGACGCCATACAAAACTTTACAAAAAACTTTATTTTTGAAATTTTAATATCCACATTATTGTAATAAATTGATCATTTGCTATCTATTTTACTAGATTTTCGTTATAAAATTCAACATGTGTCATCATCCCTATTAAAAGATCCCTTTTACACATTTTTGAAGTGAGCACTATCCGGAGCACCTCCGTCCATAACTTCAGATGAGCATAATTTCTTTAAATGGGTACGGTATCTTAAAAAAAGTGGTTTTTAAGGTTCCGTACCCAAAGGGTAAAAACGGGACTATTACTAAGACTCCGCTGTCCGTCCGTTTGTCACCAGGCTGTATCTTATGAACCATGATAGCTAGACGTTGAAATTTTCACAGATGATGTTATTTCTGTTGCCGCATAACAAAAAATACTAAAAACAGAATAAAATAAATATTTAATCTCCCATACAACAAACGTGATTTTTTTGCCGTTTTTTGCGTAATGGTACGGAACCCTTCGTGCGCGAGTCCGACTCGCACTTGACCGGTTTTTTATTGTACAGTCAAGCAAGGCACAAAAGGTTAGCTCAGGAGATCTAATCATTATCGAAAATGTTTGATACCTGTCCACTGAATCCGTGTGGTATCAGCATTTTAGCAGAATGCGCTAATTCTTCTTTGACCGCGTCGAGATTGCTAAAGCTATGTCCGCGACGCAACACGGCCACCACCAGTCTCGCGAAGCGGGCCGAGTCTTGGAGCTGACGACGACCTTGAGGGGTTCCGAAGAGCCAGTCGGATTCTCTGAAATAAGCATTTAGGATTATTTCAGTCTTCGCCATTTTCGTCAATCAAGTATAAATAAAACTTTTTGAAAGTCGATTAAAATGTGACGTGGACTATAACCTCGACAAGTCCCCGCATACTTGCCCAGCGGGCCCAAAATTGCATGTACTTTAAGAATTAATTCATTTATAAAGTGGCCATGAAATTCTGGGTGGGTGTATAAATACCCAACTCTTATAAAAAGAAGGTTGTAGAAATAAACTGTCTCGTACAGGACGTACTAACTGCCCTGTACGAGGATAAAGACGAATCGCTTGACACCACATTCATCAAAATATACTATGGTTTTAATGTATTATAGTGGAATACACGACACAAGCGTCCAACCACATACATATTAAATTTAGACTAAGTCATACCTAATCCTTCCTTTTGGATTTGAAATAGGGATGCATCATTTTAAGATGCGTCATGGGTTTCTATTGTTTCCCATAAAGTTTTAACTCATAATGTATTGTTTGTCCGCATTTTCGTTAATCATAATTTGGTTTTTCTCAGAGACGCGTAACTTTTCAGGATTGCCATAAAACAAACCTAAACTAACCTATCTATAGGATAACCTTACGAAAATCCTGAAATGTTAACGGTTTCAGAATTATGACTTATGATAATCTGACAATCATTACATTATGACTTTCAATAATTATGTCAAACAAAGGGATCCGATGCGTCATATTTTCCTAAAGCTTCGACGAGAGATCGGATTGTTTACTGAAAATTGAAAAACATGTTTATGAAAGTTACGATAAATAAGTGGCGTAGAAAACATGTTATTATGTTGTACATCTGTAGGCGTGATAATTCATGTTTATGACGCGAGCCATCATATTTGGACGCAGTCATATTTTAGACCAGAAATAGATAGACTTAGACTAATTAGGCTATTAATCTTCCAGATATGAGGTGTTCTCACCTTGACATACATTTTATATAAATGGGCGAAATAAATGGATCGTTAGCGGTGAATACCGGTGTGGTGTTTTTCTTAACCCGATTAACGCGAAAGCGAGGGTATGTTATAGATATGTGTACTAGAGAAAATCCCCTGATAATAATAACACGGAACCCTATTTTTGTAGGCAAAATTCTCTAAGTGCTATACATAGACACATATGTGGTATTTTCTATAAAAAGGGACCTTATTGTTGATGCTCCGATTATTAACGTTAATTATTAACGATGCTCCGATATAAATACAATGCCGCGCGACGCTGTGCGGCGTAAGCGCCATCGACAATAAGGTCCCTTTTCATAGAAAATGCCCCATATGTTTACTATTTAAAGTATCATACAAATATTTTGAATATACTGGTGAGTGGTAATCATGAAATAAAAGCATTTTTATTATTGCCATGTCCGTTTTGATGAGTAAATGTTAAACGTGTATGTAAATAATGTATATAGATCAAACTTAACGTATGGGATTCCGCATAGACCGAAAGGGTACCTACCATTTCTAAAATTTTCTAGCGCTAAATTCTCAATTTTCTAGGACGTAACTAAATGCATTTCCGTTTTTTAAAGATTTTAAATTAATTACTTAATTAGTAAAATAAAAAATAATATGTCTACTTAATACTCACTGCTAAAATATTAACTAGATTTAAAAAATATTCTTAGCTTGACAAAATTGTGACGGAATAGCTCCTTAATTTTCCTCAGTAAAAAAAATCCACTTAAAATATGAATACACTTGCTAGCTGTTTCGATAGGGAAGGACTGTAACGGACTGGAGTGTTAACCCGCACAACGCATATTATATTGGATGCAGGATACGCGTCAGTACGATTTCTAAGGGCCTTACACATGTGTCCTACCTAATGTTGTCGTTGTTTTTATACGCACGTTTTTTTTTACCGGACAAGTTCGAGTCGGACTCGTCCACCGAGGGTTCCGTACTTTTTAGTATTTGTTAATTGTTACCTAAAGCGGCAACAGACGTTTTTTATTTTTGGGTACGGAACCCTAAAAAGGGTTTTAAGCTAGTTTTTTTATACCACGTCCGTGGCCCCACAACTCCCACAAGCATACAGCCCGTCTGATGGTAAGCAATTATCGAAGTGGAAGTTCGTATAGAGCTCAATGAAAGATCATATGAAAAGGGCTTTAGAATAGAGAAGCACCGGATATTAGGTTATTATGCGGTATCCGGCCCTTATTTTAGTATCATACTATCCGGTCGGATACCCGATAGTAACTTTGCTTGATTTCGGAGTACCTAAACAAATGGATTTAACAGTCACGTTCATAATCGTACTATTTTAATTTTTAAAACAATGTCGCGCACTATTTCAGACCCTTTTTTCGTATCACTAGAACTGCACCAGATTTAATTAAGAGTTGGGTCCCTGCCAGTACTGAGAATGGGATCCAATCTTTTCACTCATAACTAAGCGAAATTTAAAGTTGTGGAGGGCGTTGTGCATGCAGAAATTAAAATTTTCAACGCTAGTATCTGTAGTGTCCGTTATACAACTAACACAACACTGAAGCACAGAATTTATTAATTCATGCATTTATTAAAAAATTATGGCTTCAGTCCAGTGGGCCTATTTCGCCAGTATCAAGGTATTAGGAGCTTTAAATATGACTAAAATTGTACGGTTAGTACAAGACAGTGTACGGTGATTTTATTATCTCTTGTAAACGATAGCTGGACTTTACAAGAAGCACGTGGACTAGCGGCCGTTGACTCTAAAATGGTGGTTAAACGCGTTTCGAGCTTAATTCTCCATTCACTGCACATTATCACATAAGTTTACTCGTACTGTATAATAAGCTATTGATATTACACTTTAAACAATATTAATAAGCAAAAAACAAAGGAATTAATCAAGATGGCGCTTGAACCGGCAGTCCGCACAGAATTTATACTACCAAAGATAGATATAACTCCGTACCTAATAGATGGACTAAGGAAAAAACGTGCCTCAAAAATCACGAAAATTTGATTCTCGATCAGATGTCGCTACTACCTTTGGCCTACTCTCGTATAGAGGGCGTTGACGGTTTCGTTTGTTATTTAACAATTTTAACGCATATCAGTGAAAGAACATGGGTCAAAATTATTTAATTTAATTATTAATTATTTGCATTAATTATTTTTATTTCGAACCTAGAAATCACTCGTTGCGCACTCATTTCGAACCTAGAAATGAGTCCGCGCGAACGTTCACTATGAAACAGGTCAAAATCTGCACAATGCGCACCTGAAAAACCGAAATGCAGGTATAGTTCCGCCGGCCGAATATTCGGCAGCGGGATACCGAATATTCGGTCGATGGTGTATCCGGTATCCGGCAAAACAACTATCCGTTGCATCTCTACTTTGGAACACCTACTTCAGGTGTAAACACTAGTGAGGGGCGTTGTCCGTAGGCGCGTCTGGCAGCGATCCAGTTCTCGTCCGATCAAACAGGTCGCTCGCAGAACTAAAACGACTAATGTGAATAAATTGGCAGACGCAATTTCAACCCTTAAGAGGGAGCGTAAAGATATGCCACGTCGCGCGAAACTTGAGACGGGATATATGTGGCTTTCCACCACAGAAGGGTCCTTATGCTTCAATTGCTATAAGGACCTTCTGATTGATTTGCCTTTGTACAAACCAAGATAGATATAACTCCGTAATAGATGGATACAGTCTAAGGAAAAAACGTGCCTCGAAAATCAAGAAAATTTTATTCTCGTTCAGAGGGCGCTACTAGTTTTGGCCTACAGTCGTATAGATGGCGTTGACGGTTTCGTTTGTTATTTAACAATTTTAACGCATATCAGTGAAAGAACATGGGTCAAAATCATAAAAATAATTAATGCAAATAAAAAAAAAATCATTTATCTATACTTAAATACATTCTATCGTATTTGTATAAATCTTCATTTTTAGTTTTAAAGTGTGTCGACAGATGGCAGTGAATTTACTGGGGTTACAAAATTTACTATGACAGTACCGCTCTAGTATAAGTTACTCTATGGTACAAATGATGTGTTTTTTTCTTGTTTTATGTTTCTTTCTGTACAATAAAGAGTTTTACTACTACTACTACTTATTGCACATGAAGCATATGGACCCTTCTCTAATGGAAAGCCACATATGGCCGTATGGTTTTTTTTACCTTGTAGGTATCTCAACTATTCTGGAAATATAATACTTTTGTATAAAATTGTCTAAAAAAAAAACACTTTTTTCGTAACTAGATTGCTGTGAAGCTCTGTGAAGGCTCTTACATATACGAAATGTACATATTTGGGTTCGTCTTTGACAACGAAAAACGTGTCAGAGATTTTTATTTTAAACTAATCAACACAAAAGTTATGGCCAGAAAACCAGTTTTTGGCCTAAAATTGTTCAACTTTGATGCCAAACATCTCACAGACTTTGGAGTAAACATAGGATACTATATTCCTTAAAACCATTGCGATTGGCGTTAGAACCCCTTCTGTCATTACGTCGTCATTAGGACGTCAGCGACGTCTTTATGGCGTCATAATGACGTCATTGTTACGTCATTATGACGTCGCTGACGTCACTTGGGTTAAGGCACATTGTATTGCGTTCCATGACCCTCCAGAGAACACTTTTCCCTAGTCCACTTACGCTCTTTAGTCTTACAATAAGCATTTTCATTTACAAAGCGTATTTTTGTAGCAGCTATTTCTGTGAAAATATTTTGATAGTGTTGAGCAAATTATACGCGGTGAAGTGGGCGCGGGGAAGTAAACAAGATTCGCGGCGGGAGTGAGTTTACGAACGATGTTAGGGTTCTGTATAAGTAGTGTAAATGTCATTCGATAGCGTTTGCGTTAAGTGTCATTTTGTATGAGATTTTGAGATTCCAAAACGTCCCGCTTGGTGCGCTGTTCAAAATCTGATACAAAAATAAACATAACTCACGAATATTAAGTACCTACCTAGTGATATCACGAATATTCGGATATACAACGTGCCACGCATGTCTGAGGCCTAAAGTAGGAAAAAATGTCATATGACTAGGTCAATTTCGCAAAACTACGTGTTTTATTTTTTCGATTTTTACAATGAATTTGTACACAAAAAGTCAATGTTATTGGTAAAACTAAAGATAGCTATAACTCCGTAATAGGTAGATGGATACAGTCTAAGAAAAAACCTGCCTCGAAAATCACGAAAATTTGATTCTCGATCAGATGGCGCCTGGCAAATAAGGCTAAAAAATAAATTTCATTTCAGTTTCGTTTTTGCCGCCCGGGCCCGATCAGAATTTAATAGGGGATATTACTGCAATGTTCTGCCACCAGAGTGCAGCACAAGCCTTTTTAGTAAACCATAGAGTAACTTATACATACTGTACCTTTAACAGGTTTTTGACAAGTTTTCACAGATAATAAAATATGACATTGATGCATCAAGGCGGTTTGTTTACAGAGGACCTACCGGAAAACGCGAATCCGAAATTTCGCTATCTGCCTCTTTATCGCTCGAATATACAAGTGACAGAGATGTTAGATAACGAAATTTCGATTTTCTTGTTTCGCGATAGACCTTCAGATTTTGATAGTGGCGCCCCCTACGCAGAGTTTCGCGTAATTGGATCAAAAAAGCAACGTCGCTGCCACGTTTCCGCCTCGACTTTGCAGCGCCTCGAAATTTGATGCACATATTTTTCTTACACTGTCCACCTCACTCGCGTCTTTTTCTCATACAAACTTTGTTTTATAATAATATATCCAAGTTATCCAACATTGTGACTTACCTGCCCTGCGGCACGATGAACACGGCATACTTGTTAACGGCTTGTGATCGTTTCTGGTCGACCACGTAGAGAGTGTAACGCGGGGAATCGATCCCGGGCTGCATCAGGTCCAGGGATACCTGAGAACATGACTCAGTTATATGTATGGCCTGGAAAAATATACTTTGCATATCGTCGCTATACTTACTCAACCTCATATCTGCAACAATCATTTGATGGAAATGTCGCTTTTCTTTCATTCGGAATACGGGTGTTTTTGTCATCAAATAAGTGTTGCTGATACGAGGTTGAGTAAGTATAGCGGCGATATAGGGTCCGTGCGCACTGGAGTGTCTGCCGGTTTGGGACCTACATTAAAAATTTAAACCTCGTAAGGCTCAATCAAAGAAAATATATGTAACGTTTTCAATCAAAAGGTCAATATAACCTTAAGATTAACACTGAACTTATAAATAAATTAAATTGTATTTTGCTAACGCTGAATACAATTCCAAAAATACATAACTTTGACTTTGACAAGTTACAAAATGAGTTAGGTCCTTAATTTACCCCTTGAGAATCTGAGACGAAACATCGTTCGCCAGTTTCAGCCGCTGGTACAGCGACATCTAGCGCTAAATTGAGCTGTCTATCCTAACCTAAGATACTCACATAAATGGTAGGATGAAGTAGGATCCTATAGATGTGCTATACCAAAGATAGATATAACTCCGTAATAGATGGATACAGTCTGAGGAAAAAACGTGCCTCGAAAATCACGAAAATTTGATTCTGCCAATTGAAGTGGCCATGAAATTCTGGGTGGGTGTATAAATACCCAACTCTTATAAAAAGAAGGTTGTAGAAATAAACTGTCTCGTACAGGACGTACTAACTGCCCTGTACGAGGATAAAGACGAATCGCTTGACACCACATTCATCAAAATATACTGTGGTTTTAAAGTATTATAGTGGAATACACGACACAAGCGTCCAACCACATACATATTAAATTTAGACTAAGTCATACCAGAGATAGATATAACTCCGTAATAGATGGATACAGTCTAAGGAAAAAACGTGCCTCGAAAATCAAGAAAATTTGATTCTCGTTCAGAGGGCGCCACTAGTTTTGGCCTACTCTCGTATAGAGGGCGTTGATGATTTCGTTTGTTATACCTATATAATTTTAACGCATATCAGTGAAAGAACATGGGTCAAAATCATATAAAAATAATTAATGCAAATAAAAAAATAATTTATCAATATTTAAATACATTTTAACGTATTTTTATAGATCTTCGTTTTTAGTTTTAAAGTATGTCGATAGATGGCAGTGAATTTACAGTGGTTACAAAATTTTCTATGACAGTACCGCTCTATCTTATTATATCCTCTTTGGCTATACTATACGCGCACGCCCGTGAGGGACAGAACGTACGCAATGCGACAATATGATTGGTCGAGTTTATTTGTTGCCCACCATAAACCATACTAAATTTACGGTGGATAATTTAAAAAAAATGTCGCTTGTCGATAAGGTTGATTTCGAATTGGAGCTATATGGAAATAGCGCCTTATTGACAACCGACAATAAGTACCCTTTTGGTTGAAAATGGCACATATAGAGTGGTACTGTCATAGTAAATTTACTGCCATCTATCGACACGATTAAAACTAAAACTACAAAAAATTTATATACATATGGATAAATGTTTTGTTTTTGTATTTATTCTTTATATATGATTTTGACCCATGTTCTTTCATTGATATGTGTTAAAATTGTTAAAAAACGAAACCGTCAACGTCATCTAAACGAGAATAGGCCAAAGGTTGGTATTGGTGGCAGCGCCATCGGTGCGAGAGTCAAATTTGATTTCCGAAGCACGTTTTTCCTTAGACTTTATTCATCTTATACGGAGTTTTATAGGTCTTTGGCTCAATGTACAACAAGCTGCAGAGATAGCTGATCCCCAGCTGGGCTGAGCTGGAGAAAGGGGCCCTAAATTCCAAGCCTCTAAGGCCTGGTGTGGTGTTGTCCTCCTGCCAATAAACAGGGGTTAAAGGAGGCTCGTGCGCTGCCCCCTACAGTTCATCCAACATAATTTCATTCATTCTGGAAGTATCTCCTGTAGATGCAACCAAAATGCATACAGTGCCTTACTATTGTGTCAGTGTGAGGACAGCAAAGGCACAGAATAAGTAATAGTATTATCATACAGAACGGCCACCCACCGCCCCGCCCCGACTCGAATGACCTCGCCCCGCGACAGCAGATTGACGGCCGTTTGCCGGCCGCTCAGTACTATTTTTATGCAACCACAGTATGCAACTTACTCACACTATGACGCATGCCGCGTGTACCATCAGATATATCGGAGCGCCCGAGGTCCGAGGTGTTCACAATATCTGAACACGCACTCTAACGCCTTGACAATAGAGGCGTGTTCAGATATTTGTGATTACTTCGGCTCGGCCGCTCAGATATATCTGATGGCGACTGTACAGACGTGCCGTTCACACATAGAAACGCAAGTGATTTTTGATGTATAAGCGTGTCTTCCCTGTGCTGGCAATCATATGAATGAACTTGAAGTAAAAGCTGGCTTCATTAAATTACTCTTACACGAGTCGTACATAAGTTATGACTATTTTTATATTAATTATTTATATTTATACGGTTTATAAAGCCTCACGAGCGTGAGGCTGTTAAAAATTGAGTTAGACTCATTTGAGTGTTCCCCTCCACGGAAATCTTTAGTAAAAGGCGAAAGATTTATACGTTTTGAAGGGAAACCAGAGTGACGATACAAAGCCGAGCGCCGGACCCAACCAAACCGGGAAAAATCTTAACAGCGCGAACTAACTTCGCGGAGCGCTACGTGATGGCGCCATCTATGGGAGTACAGCGGAACTAATCGAACACTATGTGAAGGCGCCATCTAAGAGAATAGTGCGGAACTAACAATGGATGTCGTGGAACAGATATTTTTTACTCGACTACCAAACTGATACGAAAGCTGAGGGGAGCTATTTACGGTTTGGAACTGGAGTAAAAGAGAAAGATATCCGCAATTTGCGAACTTCGGTGTTCGCGGTAGGCCCTCAGGAGATGATTTTCGCAGTTTATTAAATAAACTCAGTAGTTGCAGTAAATCAAATCATTCATTATGGTACCATAAGCTGATATATCCCGACGGCACTTGGAACACCTAGAATAAACTGGGATAGGGATTATGCTGAGCAACTTTTACTATGGGACCAACCACGGAATCGCGAAAATTTTTTTTACCCTCCCATAGAAAATGGACCAGCCAAAATGTATGAAACAGACAATTTTTTTCATTTAAAGTTATCCAGTAAGAAAACTAGGTTACATCTATACACAAGAAGACCAAACCCCAGCTAAATTTAACAGAGAAGGGGTTCCCAATCTTTTTCACTTGCAAATATGAAAAATAATCTCAGCGCCCTAACCTAGCTAGGCTGCTAAATAGATAGGTAACATGGTGAGGATTGCCTCACGGCGCCCCTCTTTACTGTACGGCGACCAGGGGGCCCTCTGGGACCCCTGTGACAAAGATTGGGCAAAGTAGAAATCTAATTTACCTCTTCATCATCAAGGCTAGTTTTGGCTAGACCGTTGGTCACAAACGCAGTGTCCTGTACAGATTTAATGCACTCCTGGAGCTCTTCAGCTGTCTTTAGACGCAGCATCTTGTCTCCGGCCAGGCATACCTCCGCTATCTGAAATGTAAGTTATTTTATTAGATCTAGGTTGCAGTAGACTCATCAGTCATCAGGGCTGTTATATTTAAGCTGTACACTACACTTTTTTTTTTCAAATTTAGAAACTTTTATGTGCACAGAATCACAAGCTCTTTCGACAGACGACAGGACAAAAAAATGTTTCAAAATTTTCTATACATATTTCGATCCTTGATCCTTCCATTTAATGTTACCGTCATACAAAGTCTATGAAAAATGGTAACGTAATGGAAATAAACATCTTGGGACACTTCTCTCTTATAATTTTTAGGGTTCCATACCCAAAGGGTAAAAACGGGACCCTATTACTAAGACTCCGCTGTCCGTCTGTCTGTCTGTCACCAGGCTGTATCTCATGAACCGTGATAGCTAGACAGTTGAAATTTTCACAGATGATGTATTTCTGTTGCCGCTATAACAACAAATACTAAAAAGTATGGAACCCTCGGTGCGCGAGTCCGACTCGCACTTGGCCAATTTTATTTTTTTACATAAAAACCAACATTTAAGAAGTAGCAGAAGGAAGAAAAACTTAAATCAAAAACAAACTGTTGAAAAAAGAACAAGAAGCTTGAAATAAAACTATGAAAACGGATTATATCGCGTATATTGAATTTATAATACATCCCCGTCACCCGTTGACCACGAACGCTGTAAAGAGTTCGAAACGTCGGGATGTATTATAAATTCAATATACGCGATATAATCCGTTTTCATAGTTTTATTTCATGAGTAACTATCGCGGTAACCGAAGACAATATTAACAAGAAGCTTACCAATTGTGGCATTTCTTTAAACTTTGTAGCAATTACAACAAATACAGGCAAAGTGGTTCCATCTCCGTTTTCTGCGTTTTTCTCCTCTGCCTCATGGCATCTTACCGCTCTAAACATCCAGGACTTATCACAGAAAGTTGCCAGCAACTTATTTAAAATGTGACTTTGCAACAAGGATATACAAACAAATCGACCTCCAAGCTTCAAAACTCTTTTTATCTCACTAAAGTACTTGTCTATGGTCTCATTTGTCTCTTTCGAGTCATCAGGCATAAGCGCGTCTAGAGTTCCTTTATCTAAAACAACATTAAACTCCTCATTTTTAAAAGTAGTGTTCAGTGCATCCATGCAAAGGAATTTCATCTTAGTTCTCTGTGCGTTGATGTTGTTCATCTGCTTTATGACGACTTCCGAGACGTCAATGTTGGTAATATTCGTAAAGCCAACATCGTAGAGATCAGCACTGAGACTCGAGTTACCACATCCTGTTATAAGAATGTTATCAGTCTGTTTCATGTACTTGTGCAGGTGTGAACACAGTTCTAGGTATTCGCCGTACCTGTAAATTAGAACCAAAGACAACTTGAACACCTTCTTTTGCCAAATATGGATGAAAATGTGCATAAATTAATCCTGAAACCTTTCATATATAACCTACCATTCAAATGCTTTATTTCCGCGTTTCTTGAAAAACTTATTCCAATAATCCTTCTCACTGAATTCCTTGTGGCTTTTAGGTAGTAAATTCATGTTTATGTGTAACTTTTCAGTAAAATACAAAGAAGAAATCTACACGCAGAAGTCGCAGAACACGAGTTAGTATTTTTGTTTTTCTGTCAATCTGACAAGTTGACAACTGACGATTGAATTGACAAGTGAAGGTAATGTTCTAAAACAAGTTGAGACAGAAATGATCACGAGTCTGTAGCAAACTTGGTTGCATTCTTTAAAAAAATGGAAAATTCACATACAAATGTTATGGACTCCAAGCTTTATATATATTTTAATGCAATAATTCAAAGGAAACAATAATAAAATACAGTTTACATCAGTTACGAACAGCACGCGAACAGCTGTTGAAGAGCTGCGAACCATAGACTGTTTTCTTATCTGTGGTGATTACAGAAATAAAAAGTTGCCAGACTGTTACAAATAGAACGGTTTTCCATCTTTTTAATGCCAAGCAAGCAATCTTTTTAATCTTTTTAAGTGTGTCATTCCTTTTCGGATTTATAAAAAACCAATCCTGTCTTTCTTTATCTAAGGGCATAACGCAACAAGTATGAGGAGTGTTCATTTTGGTATCAAGGGCTAATGTTAAAAGACAGGAAAATTCAAGTTATTAAAATGCAACCTGACCAATATCTGATATTTTTTGACCATTTTGAATTTTGAATGATTCCGTCTCTTAATTTTTGCCTGAAACCGTCCTTTTCCATATTACATATATATAATAAGTGTACTGTATGAAATGGAGGTTCCGCACTGGCAACACAACGCTAGCAAAAAATAAATTACAAAAAATCTATGGGCAAATCAGTGTAATGTCATGATGAAATTATTATGTAGTCAGTGAATCTGTGTATCTGTGTGAATTGTTTTTGTTTTGTTACAATATGCCCAGAGGAAACAATGCCTTCTAGCAAAAACTTATAGTTTTTGCCATAAAATGGTATTCTTCTGCTTCAAACGAAAACTTTGCAATCAGTACTTAGGTCACAGAACTAATACAAAATGGAAAATAAAAAGGACAAATGGGAGGCTCTCGCCACCGTGAAAGCCTTCGATTTAGGTAAGGTATATCTATTTTGAGGTTAAACCAGACACTTGTTTTGAGAACCATGCAACGTCTTTATTTTACCACGCAGTTACTTTACTATTAACCTTGAACGTTCAGGCTAGCGGTACCTATTCGTCATGATTATGGTTTTATATTAATCCCACTAAGTAAATAAAAAAATGTCACAGAATTGTTCAGATCTCTCCCCGTGCAGTCAAATGTAATTCTAGAAATTAGTGCCCCCATGTTTACTGTTCTTCCTGAATTCTAGTATTATACTAACATTTTGGTACTACACAATAAAAGTATAGTCAACTTGCTTGCTTGATCTTATGATGTACAATCAATGCTAGAACATTAGAAATTTGATTTAAGTGTAACTAGTAGCATTAATGTATCCTGCCTGTTCTCACTTATGGAGCTGAAACCTGGGTTTTCACCAAAGACATACTACGTAAATTGAGCGTTGCCCAGCGGGCGTTAGAGAGAAAATTGGTGGGGATCACAATGAGAGACCGTAAAACAAATGAATGGCTGAGACAACAGAGCATTAATTAAAAATGTGTTTATTTTTAATTTTATATTTTTTTGACTATGTTAAATTAAAAGTTGTTGACATGTTGTTGAAATAGATAGCGTCAATTTTATCATCCCTTTATATAATTTCAGGTTTAAATCAAAATAGCCAACATGAATACATACTGCACCAGAGTATGCAACAAGTAGAAATAGTACAATCCGCCGCCACCACACCAATCAGTCTCCTCATCCAATCCCTAGTCAAACAGCTATGTGCACTCCTCGAAAAAGATCAGACCAGAGCAAACCAACTGTACAACACTATATGTGAGAAACTCCACAGCATGCATCTTATAGATGACTCATACGCTATGGGAGAGTTTGAGGCCATGAGGAGCCAATACCAACGAGCTCTATATCAACTAGTTACTGTTGCAACTGGTTCCGAAATACCAATAACAATACCAGCATCATGGCCGATCAACGAACCATCTTACTTAGAATGGTCCAGGTACCATAGAGAATTTGATGAATTATACTACATCGCTGGTGGGGGTTTCGGTAGCGTTTTTAAAGCCAAACACAGATTAGACGGAGTTGAATATGCTGTTAAGAAAGTGTTCATCAAGTCTAGTGACGTTGACTCAATAATGACTCATTTGGCTGAAGTTAAGACTCTGGCTAGTTTGAACCATCCTAATATAGTTAACTACAAAGCCGCTTGGCTTGAACCAATGATAGAATCTAATGTGACAAAGAAGAAACGTAAATATCAAATGGACATGGACAGTGATGAGTTCTCAGCACTCAACTCCAGTTTGCTATCTTCAAAGCTTAATTTAGTTAAGTCTTTTAAAACTCATAACTCCAAGGAACTTACCAAGCATCACAGTCAGTCCGATTTCATTATTTCCTTCAAAAACTCGAGCAGTCAGGAGCAATCAGATAATTCTATAGAAGATCTTGATGAATCCGAGAGTGATGAGGATTCCGATACTCCTCAAGATGAACAAGCCGTTTGCAAACTTTTCGACTGCATAGAATACGAGAACTGTTCGCGAGTAAACTTAAAATGGGCCACACTGTACATCCAAATGACATTCTGCAAGGAAACACTAAAGCAATGGCTTGACGACCGCAACAACCTCATGTCTTCATCCCGTAAGAGTTCTACCGATCTGTCTTCAAGCGATGAGTCTGGGTTAGACATAACACCGGACACAAAATACCCTGTAGCATGGACACATATTGATGTTCTCATAGATATGTTCACGCAGTTGGTGAAAGGGTTGAATTATATACATTCTAAAGGTATAATCCACCATGATGTGAAGCCTTCGAACGTGTTTGTGGCGCAGAGCGAGACGGGAGTGCTGGTGCAGTTGGGAGACTTCGGACTGGCGTGTCCGCTGCAGCAGTCCCACAGTGGACTGGCACTGGGTACACACCTGTATGCAGCTCCTGAACAGTTGGAGGGACAGTGCAACCCTAAGGTAAGTTTTATATCCTTATAATAATTTCAATTTCTCATCTCCTGCTGTGTAATCACCTTGGTTTTTCTCAAGACTTTAATGAGGTTTTTCTAAGAGTTACTGTCTCAAAAAACGTGCACAGATTTTCAGAGTTCGTAACACACTTCTGTGAAGGCTATGGTAACCTGGTAACCAGTCCACTTACAATCAGGCACAAAGTGTAAAGATTAAAAACCTAGAGTTCTAGATTACTATTCTCATCTACTCAAAGGTTACTTGGAAGAAATCCCTTAAAGGGATAAGTTCGCCTTTGTACTGCCTATTCTGTGCCATATTTGTGTTCTGTGTTTTGTACAATAAAAAGTTTATACATACATACATACTATTACACCAATAGGTTTAAAAATTGGTTATTGTAAACAGTGTGATTTTCGATGCCCCAAATGCTTTTCATATGGCCCAAGAAAATGCCTTTTTAAAAAAACCAGGCATTTGTTGTTTCGCGTGCTTCTAGTTTTCAACCCTGTTGCACTTTTAACAAGACTATCAAAAAGTCCTCAAATCTTGTGCGCGAACACATTATAAAAACCAGAACAGGCATCGGATTCTAAAACCTCAGCCACAAGTGCCACAACTGATAAATTATAATACTGTATACAACGTAATACACGATTCTGGTAGTTTCGTCATATGTAATGTAGTTCCATTATACAAACGTGCGTTTCATTCAACGTTACACGAGTACGTACTCGACTCGCTATTAAAGTATTCGTATTGATCGTGCCTCAGAGGTCATACCCTAATACCTTGAAAGTGCTTAATACACTACCTGTTGTTTTGTACTGGTGATTACTAATCCAAGGTTGTTAAATACAATATGTTTTTGTTTTATATTTATTGTAACAAAGTAGAATCATTATTAGAGACACAAGCGAAGGAAAAACTGCACATGTCCATTGCTTATATGCAGGCTCAGCCTCTAAAAGGCCTCCACTCACGTTGCAACGAATTGCATGCCATTTTAGATAATTGCCGGCTAACTAGGTGCCACAAATTTAATCGATCGAACAAATGCCGCAATGTAACGTAAATCGCATGCAATTATCGGTGACGGAAGTGAGTGGACGTGACTGGAGGCCTTAAATTCGTGTTGTTTTAAAATTGTCATTTACGCCAAATTCCGTTCATTTCGGTCTACCGTGAAAACTAGTAACTAGAAAGAGGCCGGCTCAACTGGACTCGACTGGGAAGAGCTGGAAGTAGCCGCTCAAGATCGTGACAAATGGAGGATTCTTCTGCGAGCCCTATGTCCCTAATGAGGGATAACAGAAATGTATCATCATCATCATGGTTAACAATATATTAAAACTGGCCTTTTTCATGTTCGTACATAGCCGAACAGACATGTATTTTCTTTTTTTTTTTCAGAGTGACATGTACAGCCTCGGCATCATCCTCCTCGAAATGATAGAGCCCTTCAGCACTGACATGGAGCGAGTGAAGACCATCACAGACCTCCGGAAAGGCCAGATACCTGCCCATCTCACTGCCAACTACCCCAAAATTGCCCACATCATCGGAAAACTCGTCCAACGACGCCCAGCTAAGCGACTTGATACTAGGCAACTTTTAGAAGAACTTAAAACCCTGTCCGAAAATAAAGATGAAACTATCAAGTCGCTGAGAGAGGAATTGGCAGCAAAGGAAGATGAAATAGCTCAGTTGAAGATGATGCTGGCCAAATTCAGTAACAAATCTTAAAACATTGAAACACCAATAAGTGTACCTAAGTGTGTGTGTTATACGTAATGCTGTGTGATCAGAGTGGGTATGTAGATTTTTAACTATATATACATTGTTATTGTTAGGACTGCTATCTTGATGCACTGATGTTGTTTAAGTTATGATACAAGGTGTTTTTCTACCCTTAGCCATATTGTGCGACTGCGACGTTATTACGTAAATCTACTACAAGTTTTACTCCGATTTAGCAATTTTTTTTGTTATTTCTGGGTTTACACTTTGCAGAATATAGCTTAGGGTTGAAAATACATGATTATGTGAGACTTGCATAAGAGGCCTAACTGGTCTGTCAGCCATCAAGCAATCGTGAACCATACAAAATCAATGATCTATAATAAATTTGCTAAAATACCGTTGCTGCCCTATCTTCATCACCAAATAAACTTAACATCAGGGTATTGAGAAATAACTTAGATCTAATATCTATGTTGTAGGGCGAGCGCGCGTGTGCACTTATTAACATGATTTTAAAGCATATTTTTGGGTATACCATGCGCGCATTTAAACAATATTAATTAATATTAGGTACTGTAGTTACTACTTGTAATTGCTAATTAGACACCTACACAGTATTAATAATTATATATTTTTCCTTATATGTTTATGAAGATTCTTATTTATTCCATTAATACTTATAGAGTCCCTGGCAAGCTCGGTTCTCCATACAAACGTAGTTCCGCTCTCATTTTAAAACAACTAGCTAGATTGCTCTGAAACTTTGTACTTACAATAGGATAAGGTATGTCTATGTTTGTAATTAGTTTATGTAGCTTCAGATACCATAGTTAAAAAATACAGCGAATATAAGTTTTACATACAAAACTATATAAACTAATTACAGACCTAGATGTTTTTACCTCATGTTATTGTATGTGCAAAGGTTCATTACAATCCAACACGTAGTTTTAAAATGAGAGCGGAACTACGTTTGTATGGGAAGGTGCAATTCGGCCGAGCTCGCCGGGGATTCTTAACCTAGGTAACTTTATCTTTGAATTATGTTTATCATTACGTTTACCTACTCCGATCAGATGTTTTGACATGCTTTATGACAATGAATAAAACAAAAGTTTTAAGTTATGGATTTTATTTACAAAAACATTAACGCATGTTTATAAATTATTACCTTATTCTAGTTATATTTACAGTCTTAAAGTAATTAGAATATGGGGCGGAAAGTACCAGTGGTTAGAAATTTAAATGCTTTTTTCTAATACTTAACTTGCCCACTGTTTACTTTTTTCAAACAGTTTTCAAACGTTAATCTTAATTATTATTCAATACTTTGTAAGAATATTACTGGGTAAGATAAAAAAACTGTAAACAGTGATAGGTCACTTTTCTAATAATTACTTTCGGTACTCATCCTTAAAAAAAAACCTTTGCCTCATCTATGATGTCTATGGACTATGGACTCAATTAAAGTGTACGTACACCATATATTATGACACTTGACACTGAGCGCATTATGCCATTTGTCATATTTTTAGGGTTTTTCATTTGTTTTAATTTTATTCAAACAACGCTTAATTTCTTTTTATTTCACGGTTTTTCATTTAAGTGTCGGTAAATCTAAATAAATTTTATGAGCCATAGACAACAGATGAGTTTTTTTAAATCAAGATGGAGACTAAGCTTCACTGAAGCTAATTTGGCGGGTAACCTGAAACTTATCTGCCGTCGTAGCCATTTTAATGTAATTCTAACAAACCATTTACTAATCATTAAACCACGTTACTGGGTGCAAACAGGTCAAATTTACCCGATTTGTTACTAATTACCAAGGATCTTTTGCTTTCATTCCGAAACTTTTGCGAAAAAAGTTACGAAATGGAAACATTAGTCCGGCTAAACTATCTGCATCGACATTGAAGTGACGAAGTATGAAAGTGCATATTCGTTCATGATGACATTTCCACACTTTGCCTTGTAAATGCCTTGCAGAGTTTGCTTGGTCCGACTCTCTACTTTTTGTTTTTACACATCCCAGCTGCACTAGACGCACGTTGCCTTTTCAGAGCAGAATCATTCGTCTCTTTCCAGCAAGCGCGAGAGAGAGACAAATGCTCTATTTTAGTATCGTGCTATCCTCTTCATGTGGCCTGCCCAGTGATTCAAGAGTAAATAAGATTCGTTGTCTATGGTATTTACGTTCGCGCCACAGAGCAGATAAGTTCAGGTTTACAAGATGGCGACTACAGGATGGTGTCGACTGCGTGAATGACACCGTTAGTCGCTGGGATGTTGTGGGTTATCACCTGCGCGTTGTTCACCTTTATGCGGCCTGCGGACAGAAAGCCAATTATAGTAAAATTGGTACTAATGTAGTATGTGAAGAAAATTTTATGTAGATTCAACATTTTTTGCTACGGGCCACCGTTTAAGAGTTAATTATTTACGAAAATCTATCAAAAGGGACCCTAACCTGCAGTTGGGGCGAATAGTGCAGGTTATGCTATCTAGTAATGAGGATAGACAAGACTCACCAGCATTCTTCTGTAGTGTGAGCGGCGTGGCTTCCTCCATGGAGTTCCTGAGCTGATAATACCGCATGCCAGCGCTATATAAGGTTCCTGGCAACACGTGCCGCGCCACTAGCGCTCGCGCAGCACTCTTTTCTGAATAGCGCGCGAGTTCCGTCGGGGAGACGCGAGCGAATGCTGCGTCGATGGGGGCAAATACTGTGTAGGTTTTGCTTTCTGAAATGTAAAGATTTTTATTGAGATCTCTTTATCTGATCGCTTTTTAAGGAGCCCAGGTTCAAGTGATCCAGGATCAAGGGAGATGGCAATGTAAGTAAGAATAGTTAGGTTAGGCAAGTTTTTAGGAGAGTGACTGATCCATCTGTGACCTTTTAATTCAGTGGGAAAAGGCCTCATTAGGATTAGTTTGGTTATCTCACGGTGTTTCCGTTTAATGACAGGTATTCTTCTTTATTTTAAAGCAAATGACAATCCGTCCATATAAAGTTGTAAGAAACTCATTGGTCCAACTTCTGATTGGAAAGTAGCACGCATTCCCACTTAGCTACCAGCGCATCATGAACGTATTTGAAGAAGACTAAGAATTAATACTGATACAATGTAAACAAAACAATATTCCTATGGAAAAGCCGCGGAAAAGTAACACAGATATACAAAGTTTGATTAAAAAGAAAGTGGTTGATAGGTGTTTACCTGAAAGTGTATCCGCGAATCCGCTCGCATGTATGGCCTTTAGGAACGTCGTGAATCGCCTGTCTCTGTCAGCTTGTAAGGTCTGCACCAGGTCTCCAACCGGCAGCGGGAACATCACCCGGTCTACTGCGTGCGCGATGCCCTGAAAGATAGATGTTGAGATAATTATAAGTTCTAAGACTTCTTAGTTGGTCTGCGGGCGGGATGTTTAGGACTCACAGGGTGGTAAACTAGTGGCTGTGGGATATACAGCGTGGAAAAAAATTATGGGCCCTGGAGGGAGTGCCTTAAAACCTTAAGTTAGCTCATTTTACTTAAAGGAAACATTCTTTTTAAAAGAAACAAAACTGCATTCAAAGTTTTTTTTAAGTTCACTTGTCTCGCCCGGGAATTAAACCGAAAATTTTCAAAAAATAAACACGCTATTTTATTCTACTATTCGATACAGTTAATGTTAAGTGATAACATTTCTCCAAGAAACATTAGATCTTACACTCGTCTGTCGTACATAATATCCATAAAATCGAATATTTAGTATGTACTCAATAATATTTTTAGACAAGCTTATCCCCAGCGAGAAAAAGGCGAGTAATCTCGTCTTGAAGAAATTGGTCCAGCTACGTTCCATTTGTTCAACTAATTACTACTAATCTACTAACCTGCGGAATATGTATATCCTTTTTCTCATCCAGCACCCTCGCCCCATTGACGGTCGTCACCCGAACCTCGTTCCACTCCACGTCGTGCATATCATACTGGTTGACTCTCAGTTGGGTGCCCGCCAGAGATACTCCGGTCATCTCGTCTTGGAGGGAACCGATGTCGAACGCTCCGGGGATCACGTGGTGCAGAAGAAGCTGAGGAAAGGGAATAGGAATTATATATTTTGCTGGTTGCACGATGTTTTTCCCGATGTTTTAACATTTATTTTATCATGAATGGGTTAAGTCTCTTGCGAAAACGGAATAAACAACTACGAAAATTAGATTGTTATGACAGACAAACATGAGTTTCGTGCCTAGTAATTCAATTTATAATAAAAAACTCAAATATGTTTTTTTTACGATTACTTACCCCACTTAGCAGTCTCGGGTTGTCTCGGAATTTCTCCTCGGCTCGGTCAGGGCCTCCAAGCTGCACCAGCAGCGTTCTGAAAGCCTTGTCCGTCGGAGCGAAAATCGTATACGGCCCAGTCTCATTCAAAATCGTATCCAACCCTGATTGCTTCAAATACTTAGCAGTAGCGAACAACCCGTTTTCTTTCAGTATGTCCACTAGACCAGGGTTCGCTTGTCTGGCAAATTGAAGATGTGAACTGCCTTCATCCACGCTTGGAGGGAGTGAGCTTGATCCTATGACGACTAAATCTTCTCCTCTGTAAGAAGGCGTGGAGGTAACGTAAGATGGAGTTGAGCTTGGGAAGCTGTTCCTCGATGATGGACTGAAGGTGTTTCTAGAAGCTGCGAATGAAGGTGAAGTGGATTTAGCGACGTATCTCTCCGTTGTCGTTACACTTCTAGTTGTAGGCGTATTATAAGTTTGAGGTTGAGTATTTCTTGTTGCCTGAGTAGTGCTTCGGTATGATGGTGTAGGTGTTGTGTGTATAATTGGGTTTGTATGGCCCGATGTCCCGTAGTTCGAAGTGGTGACAAAGCTTGAGTAGCTTGAAGGGTGGTGGGACGACTCAGCTATATAATCTGTAGCATCTGTGACTGGACTAGATGTCGTGGAACTGAAAATTGCGTTGGATATTTTAGTTGGTCCTGGTAGTTGGATTTCGCCTTTCTTTATCTTGTTTAAAATATTTTCTACTTCAGGTCCTTCTTCAGTTTGTTGTCCGTTTGCCTTGACACCTTTCACTTTGTATGAGCCATCGTCCTGTTCTTCAAGGAATACGAAAGTGACTTTCTTCTTATTTTGTATAGTGCTCGGTATTTTGGAAACTTCTTCAAGTTTTCCGTTGTCGGATTGTCGTATTAGTTCGAAGTCGGCACCGGGGGGCAAAACACCTTTTGTGAGATCATCGAAATTAATTCTGCTTTCTTTTTGAGGTGCAGGCGAGGCCATAATGTGTAAGTTTGATCCATCAGCGGTTATCGCGCCTTTAGGAATTAGATTAGGGTTAGTCGTTCTTATAACTTCGAATTTCTGTCCGTTCAAAGATATCTCCCGCGAAGTAAAGTTTTTCTCATTGAAGTCTTCCGGATTCTCAGCTAAAGCAACTTTAAGTTGTTTGAGGATGTCAGGTTTTTGAAGCAGCGCTACGCTTTTAGCTCTCAAGCTGTCGTCAAAGCCTTTAGTTTCGCTTTCTTCCAAAAGATTTTTTATTTCATTGTAAAGTTTCTGCTTTTCCCGGTCTTGGGGTGGAGCTCTGGTTTTAGTTTGAGTTTTAGCTCTGGTCCTGTACCTAGTGGGGGCCGGGGTGGTGGTAGTGGTAGTTGTCGTTGTAGAGGTGGTGGTAGTGGGGTGCTGTTTCTCGTACATTTCGACAGCTTTCCTAAATAAATCCGTCTCATGCGCGAGAAGTGGTCTGCGCTTTTCCTGATTTCTGTTGTAGAAATCTTCGTAGCGTTCCGTGGTTGAAAAAGGGGGCAACGTCTTTGTTGCCTGTTTGCTTACGAATTCCTCGTGAAGTTTTTCAACTTTCTCCTGTTGCTTTTGCTGTTGTTTTTGTACAAATTCTTGGTGTTTCTGGATGATCCGCTGTCGGTCTTGGAGTTCCTTCAGTTTTTCCAGATTCTCTTGCGATTGTTGTTCGAAAAAGTTTTGAATTTGAGATGTTTGTCCGTTTGAGAAGATTGGAGCCTGGCCTAGAGATGAGTGGAAGGGAATCTGGGCATTGTTAAGGTTTAGATTCTGTGGAGCAAGATTAGGAGCTTGTTGAATGGTAATAGGGCTTTGCTGGAATGGCTGACTCTGTGTGGGAGGCAGAGTTGGCAAGAACGCCGCTTGAGTCGGCCTCTGCTGTCCGATGTTCACAGTGTTGCCTTGCAGGGGGTTGTTGAAACCGGTGTTCTGCTGGAGAGGTAGGTTATTCTGGAAAGGGGATAGAGTCGGTTGTTGTTGCAAGAGGTTATTTTGGGGGAGCTGTGGTAAGTTTTGTTGTTGGAAGGTATTCTGGATCGGAAGGTTGGGTTGGTTGAAGAATCCATTGTTGTTTAGGGGGAGGTTTTGTGCGTTGTTTGGGATATTGGTGGGTATGATGTTGTTGAACTGTGGAACATATGGCTGCTGGAACAGGGGTTGTTGGAACTGGAGGGCCGGGGCCGGGCTGCTGACCAGGCCTCCCTGCTGGAAGTTCTGGAGCGGCGAGTTGAGGCCGAATCTGGTCTGGTGCTCGTTGAAGCCGGGGTGCCCGAGCGTCGTTTGTCTTCTTCTGTCGTAGTCATTTTCTAACTGTAAATAACAGAAAAAAAAACATAAATATTTTTAATTATAATACTTTGATGTTCTACAAAGGGCAAAATGATTTTATTCGGTTTCTAGAACTAATAAAATAGCTAATGCTGCCGCACTACATTATTTTTCGTACAAGTATAACACAGAACAGAAAAACATAATGCTCCTTTCCATATCTACATTGTCCAGTCGTTATATGGATATGATAGTTTAAATATAGCGGCATAAGGTTTAAAGTTGTATAATACATCAAAGTGGCGGTCTTATTTCTCGGCAGACGCTAATGATCCGGTGTGGTACATATAAAAGTGATACGTTGGTTATTAGAGTGATTTATAAACGGACGACACGACACAATTTCTATTTCACATTATTGAGATTGTGTGAAGCGAAATACTTATCAAAACTGCGCACAGAATATGCATATGCATATTATGATTGTGGTGCAACCATAGACATAGTATATACAAGTAGTTATAGACATGAAACCGAGCGACGGGTAAGAGAAAGACATATTCATGTATTGACAGTTTCATGTATGGCAGCATAATCCTTTTTCTCTTTCACTCTTATAAATTTCGGTATTTCGCCATCGCCTCCTTGATATGATGCCATAACCCGACCATGAAAAAATGCCCGGTCGGTGATAAAGACAAAGCATGGCACTATTTTCCCTTTCCTCTTATAGGAATCGCAATACGACTATCTTTCTCTATCAAAGAGTGTCAGGCCCTTGAGGTCAGTAGTAGGTATGTTGCAAAACTCTTTACACGCAATGTTCTGATTATGGATGGTATAGAAAAGGATGCCAATCTCTTATGGCAGAATTGGTGCAAAAGTGACCGCTTTCAGCTTTAAATAATAGTTCCTAATCTCTCCGGTGGCGCTATTTAGGCTCTGGGACATGAGTATAACATGAACCAACAAATAACCCGACCAAATTAAGTAGGTTTAGTCATTTAGTCATTTATTCAATATTGCATTGTCATGTACATAATAAGGTGTTACATTTTATATAGCCAGTTCATGACACCCTGTAAGGGCACACAATAGTACAGTTTTTCTATTCTATTAATTCTAATTTACGCATTTGGTTGTTTTTGGTAGTATTTCGGTGTATGGTGGCGCCGCCTAATTACTGTTTTTTGATGGACACTTTTCATACATAGAGATTTGGCTCCTTTATATAGTCTCCATGGTGACAAGCTTTCAGCTGTAAATAATAGTTCCTATTAATCTCTCCGGTGGCGCTAGGTAGGCTCTGGGACCAAAGAGTATTGTAACATATAGGAGACTCTATGACATGAACCATAGAGATATAATAATCTAGAGATGAAATGGGGGAGGGGTAACAAATAACCCGACTAAATTACGTAGGTTGTTTTTGGTATGATGTCAGGAGTGTTAAAACGTGTTTTTAATTTTGTCGCATTGCGTATGTTCTGTCACTCACGGTCGCTCGGGCGCACATCTATATAAAATACTAGGTGTATGGTCTAGGTACTTCGGTGTATTGTGGCGCCGCCTATTTACTGTTTTTTGATGGACACTTTTCATATATAGAGATTTTCCTCCTTTTACTTCTACACTCCATACATAAAAGTATCTCGTCTGACAGACGGAACACGTAATATATCCGCCATATGAAACAAGTTTACCATAGGTAGGTGTAGGTACACGGAATAATAATTGTAATTGCCAACTTTCGATTTTAATTTCTACGTGTCAGGTCGTTTATCTGCTCTTGCATTTAAATCGGCTAGGAATCGGGTTTGTTTTCTTTAACATTCTTATCACGAATTTGAGCCTGATTCAGATTCAACAACTTGCTACGGGTTTGAACTGGTTTTGATACGACCTGGCCCCTATTTGACCACGGTGACAGGTGCGACAATTGTCGACATCAGTGTTGCTGACCTCACAGGCCTCCATAGGCTACGGTTACCGCTTACCATTACTAGTTCTAAATCTAGTTAAATAGATAGAAAATGAACAATTTATCACAATAAATTGGAAACTTAAAAATTATATGGGAATAATAAAACAATACAAGACAGTTTCGAAAAAAAACCATACCTTGTTTTCCATACATCGAAACGGCTTCTAAGCAAAGTGACACAGTGACGTCACGATGTTTTGCCATTTTGTTAGAGCGTTTAGTCAGTAAAGTGCGGGTGCCGGTTTAATTTAAGACAATGGGTCCCATACAGACATTTGATCCTCAAAACAAACCTGATCGAGTTATACCATAAAAATAAATTGTCAACTACTTGGGGACAATTGGTTGTCGCACCTGTCACCGTGGCGCGCATCACACACACGACTTTCACTTCATTTAGCATGCACCAATCAGCGTGATCTTCAAGGTCGTATCCAAACAATATCAAAACCGTAACAAGTCGTTAAATCTAAATCGGGCTCTGTCGGATTTGTTTTGTTTAATATTCTTATCATGAATTGGTCTGGGAACCGTGTTCCTTAGTCCTACCTAGGTTGTGTAGTGAATTATAAATGCTACTACTTAAGTAGTTTATTTTTAGAACATAGAATCAATCATTACGATATCCAGATTCTATGGAAATAGTTATTTGTGCAACAAGAGAGGAAAGTTGGTTTTTCTTGCGAGTGTTGATTTTGTGTCCCGAGCAAGCGAAAGATTCTATAATTGAATCACCAGCGAAGCGAGTGATTCTAAGTTAGAATCTTGAGCGTAGCGAGGGACTCATAAACACGAGATGTAAAATAACCTTGCTCTCGTGTGACACATATAATTTTACACCTCAGTAGTGAGAACATATTAAAGGTTAAAATGTATTTCGAATTTGTAATAGACCCCGAAGTATGAAGTGGCAGTTCATGGCCTTCACTAAATTAAAGAGCTACTTTGTTTCACTCCAGGAACTCCAGGGAGTGACGAAAGTAGGCTTGTTCGAGCTGCTGAGGTGAAAAAGTTTTGTCATTAACTTATGCCTATGGGTAAAAATAAGACATAGATTATTTTCACATACCTACTTACATATCATTCATCTATAAAGCCTTACATTTTTCTGCAGGCAACATGTTATAAGTGGTGTTTAGGGCTCCGTACCCAAAGGGTAAAAACGGGACCCTATTAATACGACTCTGTCTGTCAGTCTGTCTTTCACCAGGCTGTATCTCTTGAACCGTGACCGATAGTTAGTTGAAATTTTCCCAGATGATGTATTTATATCGCCGCTATAACAACAAATACTAAAAAGAATGGAACCCTCGGTGGGCGAGTCCGACTCGCACTTGTCCGGTTTTCTTACACACTTTTATTTAGTTCCATATAGTAAGTATGTATTGTATGTGAGCTTTAAGGCTATTGTAACTAAAATTTGAACCACTTCCCGGTATTTATCTGATTCAGTTGAAATTTGGAGTACTTCCGTAAATCCGATGACAATGCAATATTATGTTAATATGTAACGGATCTGATGACGCAATCAGAAGGTATCAAAACGGAACTCCTCGATGGAAAACACAAACACAACGAGTTAAATAAGGCTCATTAGAAAGATCTCGAGAAGTACTTGATTGACATGCAAATGAGAAGTACAGTTAGCAATAACAAGTGCGTGTCACAAAAATAATTGTAACTTGTTACTCTTGTATACTTAGATAACATATACTTAAAACAAATTTTCCCTTTCATCCCCTAATAAATTAACTTATATCTACAATCGCACGTACACACCAGATATGGCGACCTAAATACTGCAGCGCGTGCCGCTCGAGTGAGATGAAAGTGCATTCCGAGCGTGGAGAGACGCTCAGCTCAGATAAACGTACGACCTTAGCGGCACCATACCGTTTTATATGGTGCATAAATAGTTACAACTAGGGAAAAAATAAAATTATTTTATTAATATTTTTATTTGTGTTTTTTAGTAGTCACACTAATATTAGTAGTTAAATTTATAGTTTAGATCTATATCTAAACTATAAATTAAAATTTTAGATCTTATATCTAAACTATAAATTGAAATATACTTTGGAAAACCCATTTTGTCTGTAGTAAATTCAAATTTTCTATGGGAGGGTAACCCTTCTTCCCGCCTACATTTTTTAATTAAATCAATCATATCGGCGTTGTTCCTTAGCAATAAATTTGCACCATTATTCTTTCGTTGGCCTAGTCGGCCTTTAATAGCTTGTAAATGGCTTTAAAAGGAGATTTTAGGCAAAAAATAGATATTACTAGGATGGAACTATTGAGTATGTACCTGCTTGTTTCCTCGTGTTAGCTGGTGGTATTAACATTTTTCTTTTACTTAAGTGATGATTTTATTAGATCTGTTTCCAATATGATACAGACCGGCTAGCATGAGTGGCGTTCTCGCGTGTTAGTCCATACTTGAAGTCACGCTAGATGTATGGAGCAAATAATATAATACTCACTAGGAGAAGAACGATGTAGTCGATCTAACACTTTCTATGATACCAAGTGACATAAGAAGCTTAGAGCATTTGCTAGAGAAATTGTTACTGATACAACACAAAGAGATTGTTAAAGTGACGTATCATCGCTCACGCTATAAAGGCCCTCTCTTAAAACGGTAAAACGTAACCCGCGCGATGGCCATATCTTTCGTCCCAAGTTTGGCGCGGCGCGCCATATCTGTGTGTTAGGTTACCACCGGGTTGATGATGAAAACGAATACTTGTACCAATATTTTAACTTTATTCGTTCGCTACCAACATAATAACAACCAATTTACAATAAATATGCCAAGACATCTACACTAACTCGTCTGTACACGAACTGCCCCTTGTCACAGTGTACCCGCCTTTTAATAACAATTCAAGATGGCGGGAACCAGTGACAAGTAAGGGTCAACTGATTTTTTTTTTAAGCTAATCGTAAAAGTAAGAATGATCAAAATATAAGCTATTAATAAATAATGATCCTTACAAACAGTGTTGCTAACATTTGCTTCCTTTCAAATTTTCTGGCTTTATGCCAGGATGACTCACGTTAGACCTGGCCGGGTCCGGGCCGGAGCTTCCGGCGCTTACTTTTCTATGACAGATGACCGGTGATCACGTGAAAGCCATAGACAACGAAGCGCCGGAAGCTCCGGCCCGGTCTAACGTGAGTTACGTGAGTCATCCTTAAGAGTGTTGCTTTTCGAATGCCATAATCACTAGTGACTTTGGGAGCTGTAGACCTCGCGAGTACTACTACTCAATAAATGTATGGCTTCGTGATTTTGAAAAATGTCCAGTATCTGAATCGATAATAAAACTACGAGCATTTAATCATGCTCACAAAATTTCTCAAGAATCAGTTGAGAATTGCGAGAACATATGTACGAAAGCAATTTGCCCGAGCTGAAACGGAGTACGCTAACACTCGATCAATTAGGTATGGGTGAAGATAGCCATGCCAATCATTAGCATATCAATCACCACAAGAAAGAAATTTATGAATGAGCCGGCGACCTTTTAAGTTAATTGGCATCTTTACACAATGGTTCCCATGAGAAGAATTCGCGTTTCAAATTGAGTAATATTATGCAACGTCTTTGTATAAATTTTTTAGTTCCGGTTAATCTGTTGTGTTAAACGTAGTGTGTAAAATTCTTGCTAATTTAATGCCCCTATTTAATTAAAGCTCCATTTAGACAATATTCGATATTCGATAGCAATCTAACTACAGAGTACTATACAACGAATGGAGTCGATTACCCAAAATACCCCACGGTAACGTATATCGCATGCAAGTTCTTGAACTGTCTTCTCTTCTTAGTAGTAGTAAATAATTGTAAAATTTTATTTATTAATAGCTTAAGTCTAAATGTCCTACTGTACCTATATTGTATGTCCTAAGATACTGGTATAAGCTGTGGTTACCTATAATTGGACAAACATCTAACCTCAATGTTATGTAAGCTACAGATTGTTTTTTCATGATGTATTGTCTGTTGGTGATCCCAAATAAATAAAAAAATAAAATAAATAAAATAGTCGAGACGTGCACTCTTGGCAGATTGGTCGTGGTCATGTCTAGGTTGAGTCTTTCGCCACCACTTCCCTGCTGATGCGACGAAGTTCTATGTTTAGAGGACTGAGAATTCTCGTTTATGCTGCAGTGTGTGACAGACTTGATGAGGTCTATCCATTGGGTTGGAGAGCGCCCACGAGATCTCAGGCCCTCGACATTCCCTTGTACCACCAGTCGTACTATAGTCCTCATTGCGGGAGATGTGCTCGAAGAACTGTCTTAATGGGGCTTAATTTGACAATGTCACCTGTATCAGCTGTATCCTTACCACGAGTTTGACACTGACATATTCGATAGCGACTGCGTAAACTAACTAACAATGCATCTTCCTCGTACTTGCAGCAAGCAATTGGGGCAAGCGAGATGCACTGCGTTTGAGTTGACGCAGTCGCTAACGTTTACCTAAGGCCACGTAAAACTCACGGTGAGGGTATACAAACCGCGTAGCCAACATGCCAATCGCTTACGCTCCGTAGCGATCGAAATGCAACTGTCACTGTCGCACTAATATGGAAGACAATAATATGGAAGACAAAGCGTTTCGTTGTCGTAGCGATATCTAGCGATTGTCACCTTAGCTAGGCCGGCTGATCTGACACCGATTTGGCGTAAAGGCTGAATGTCTTTTAATTTATTATTAAGTATTTACTTATACCCGGTTTTTTACTGCATTTTAACTCCTTAACCTCCAGGCCGAACCTTCTCATCTTCGAACTTAATTTAAATGAACTACGATCCTGTCAATTTTTATGAACAGTTAAACACTCAAGATATCGACAGACAACCATGGATCTTACAAACATGAAAAGTGCACCCCTTGTCGACCCTGACTTCACTTCGATCGGTTGATGCGAGCGCATTCGACGAGAGGGCGCAAGGTCAAACGGGCTACGGAGCGCCGCTCCAATTTTACCTCTTTCTTCATAGAAAATCTCCTGTTTCACGTGCGGAACTGTAGCGAAACTTCTCTTTCGCTCTCATTGAATTTCCTATTGATTTTATGTACTAAATCTTTTTCATAGGAGCGCAATCCAAAGCGCTCCGCTTCGCGCGTTACCTATGATTCCTATGAAATTATAGGAGTAGGCCGAGTAGTATAGGCCGTCTATAAACTTATAATGAATAAAGGTAATTATTTAATTGGTATTTTACTTTTGTACGATAGATAGAGTAATATATTAATTAGGCACTATAATTTCATTATGATTATTTATGGGAGTGCACTGCACAAGCGCTCCTTAGAGGAAGCCGCGCCTGACATAGAGTTAGACCAAGATTAGTCTGCAACCATTTTGATAGCACACGCAGTGTAAGTGTTATCTTAAACGTCAAACTTCTATGAAATTATGACGTATAAATAACATTTGCACTGCGAATTCTATCAAAAACGTTGCACTTATCTTGGTCTAACTCTATTTTCCTAGTTTTAAATTATTGACCAAGGCTGTATTTTTTTTAGTAACTGGTTAAGTACGTTTTTCATATCAATCACAATAAATATGTTACAACTTACGAGAAACAACGCTATTTCAAATACAGCATGTTAAAACTTACGATAAACCAGTATGGTACATGGATGTAACTATTAATTATTTATTCCTGACAGTTCATTAATCCAAAGCTCGGCTCCAGGCTTTGTGGTTTAGTCGAATAACTTTCACTTGATTACGTTTTCATTTATCATTCTAATGCTGTGTTCGTATTGTAATAACTATTTGTTACTTATGGGTCGGAAGTTCGGACGGAACACATTGCGTGGGAAGGCCGCCGATAAGATGGACCGACGATCTGGTCAAGATCCAACGAAACCAGCAAGCCTCTTTACATTTATTCGACTTCGAATTTAAACTATCGTTAGACATACTAACATTACATTAAGCTTATTTCCCTGTTTCACTCTCGTGTGTTTTGTCGCGCGAGTGACTAAAAACAAGTGAGTGAAACCATAAAATTAGCTTAATGTTTATTCGACTTGTTTACTTTAATCGTTGAATTAGAGCATCATTCATTAATAGCATTATTTTTAATGATGGATACCTAGTTTATGACAATAATTGTTCTAGCTTAACTGAAATATTCATAATGTACCTACCAGTGTTGGCCGAACGCTAATGCCATTAACCATTAAAAATTAACAATTAAAAAGGTTAATGGCCATTAACCATTAGCCATTTAATTCGGATTAAAGTTAATTCGGATTAAAGTTAATTCGGATTAAATTTTTGAGACGTTAATGGCCATTGAAGTTAATTCGGATTAACTTTAATTCGGATTAACTTCAATGGCCATTAAAGTTTCAAAAAATTTATTAGAATTACTCTCAATTGCATCAACGTCTAATAAAATTACATTCGTGATATTTTAAAATGAGACAGCAAAATGACCCTGACTGAACCCTGGCAGTAGTAGCAGTACCTACCTACTACCTAGTAGAATTCTGGTTTGGTGCAACACAGACATACGCGGTTTTGGTCATTTAAATCGTCTTGATGAGCACTTCGGAGAACCGTACCCACGATAGAGCTGATGCTGAACCCTGGCAGTACCTAATGGATCTAAGGTTTGGTGCAACATAGGCACACGCTGTTTTAGTCATCCGACTCGTCTTGATGAGCACTTCGGAGAGCCATACCCATGATAGAGCTGATGCTGAACCCTGGAAGTACCTAATGGATCTAAGGTTTGGTGCAACATAGGCACACGCTGTTTTAGTCACCCGACTCGTCTTGATGAGCACTTAGGAGAGCAGTACCCATAATGGAGGTGATGCTGAACCCTGGCAGTACCTAGCGGAACTAAGGTTTGGTGCAACATAGGCACACGCTGTTTTAGTCATCCGACTCGTCTTGATGAGCACTTAGGAGAGCAGTACCCATGATAGAGCTGATGCTGAACCCTGGCACTACCTAGTGGATCTAAGGTTTGGTGCAACATAGGCACACGCTGTTTTAGTCACCCGACTCGTCTTGATGAGCACTTAGGAGAGCGGTACCCATGATAGAGCTGATGCTGAACCCTAGCAGTACCTAGTGGATCTAAGGTTTGGTGCAACATAGGCACACGCTGTTTTAGTCACCCGACTCGTCTTGATGAGCACTTAGGAGAGCAGTACCCATAATGGAGCTGATGCTGAACCCTGGCAGTACCTAGTGGATCTAAGGTTTGGTGCAACATAGGAACACGCTGTTTTAGTCACCCGACTCGTCTTGATGAGCACTTAGGAGAGCAGTACCCATGATAGAGCTGATGCTGAACCCTGGCAGTACCTAGTGGATCTAAGGTTTGGTGCAACATAGGCACACGCTGTTTTAGTCACCCGACTCGTCTTGATGAGCACTTAGGAGAGCGGTACCCATGATAGAGCTGATGCTGAACCCTGGCAGTACCTAGTGGATCTAAGGTTTGGTGCAACATAGGCACGCGCTGTTTAGGTCATCCGACTCGTCTTGATGAGCACTTAGAAGAGCAGTACCCATGATAGAGCTGATGCTGAACCCTGGCAGTACCTAGTGGGTCTAAGGTTTGGTGCAACATAGGCACACGCTGTTTTAGTCATCCGACTCGTCTTGATGAGCACTTAGGAGAGCAGTACCCATGATAGAGCTGATGCTGAACCCTGGCAGTACCTAGTGGATCTAAGGTTTGGTGCAACATAGGCACACGCTGTTTTAGTCACCCGACTCGTCTTGATGAGCACTTAGTAGAGCGGTACCCATGATAGAGCTGATGCTGAACCCTGGCAGTACCTAGTGGATCTAAGGTTTGGTGCAACATAGGCACGCGCTGTTTAGGTCGTCCGACTCGTCTTGATGAGCACTTAGGAGAGCAGTACCCATGATAGAGCTGATGCTGCACCCTGGCAGTACCTAGTGGATCTAAGGTTTGGTGCAACATAGGCACGCGCTGTTTTGGTCATCTGACTCGTCTTGATGAGCACTTAGGAGAGCGGTACCCACGATAGAGCTGATGCTGAACCCTGGCAGTACCTAGTGGATCTAAGGTTTGGTGCAACATAGGCACGCGCTGTTTTGGTCATCTGACTCGTCTTGATGAGCACTTAGTAGAGCGGTACCCATGATAGAGCTGATGCTGAACCCTGGCAGTACATAGTGGAAGTAAGGTTTGGTGCAACATAGGCACGCGCTGTTTTGGTCATCCGACTCGTCTTGAGGAGCACTTAGAAGAGCAGTAACCATGATAGAGCTGATGCTGAACCCTGGCACTACCTAGTGGATCTAAGGTTTGGTGCAACATAGGCACACGCTGTTTTAGTCACCCGACTCGTCTTGATGAGCACTTAGGAGAGCAGTACCCATAATAGAGCTGATGCTGAACCCTGGCAGTACCTAGCGGAACTAAGGATTAGTGCAACATAGGCACACGCTGTTTTAGTCATCCGACTCGTCTTGATGAGCACTTAGAAGAGCAGTACCCATGATAGAGCTGATGCTGAACCCTGGCAGTACCTAGTGGGTCTAAGGTTTGGTGCAACATAGGCACACGCTGTTTTAGTCATCCGACTCGTCTTGATGAGCACTTAGGAGAGCAGTACCCATGATAGAGCTGATGCTGAACCCTGGCAGTACCTAGTGGATCTAAGGTTTGGTGCAACATAGGCACACGCTGTTTTAGTCACCCGACTCGTCTTGATGAGCACTTAGTAGAGCAGTACCCATGATAGAGCTGATGCTGAACCCTGGCAGTACCTAGTGGATCTAGGGTTTGGTGCAACATAGGCACACGCTGTTTTAGTCATCCGACTCGTCTTGATGAGCACTTAGGAGTGCAGTACCCATGATAGAGCTGATGCTGAACCCTGGCAGTACCTAGTGGATCCAGGGTTTGGTGCAACATAGGCACACGCTGTTTTAGTCATCCGACTCGTCTTGATGAGCACTTAGGAGAGCAGTACCCATGATAGAGCTGATGCTGAACTCTGGCAGTACCTAGTGGATCTAAGGTTTGGTACAACATAGGCACACGCTGTTTTAGTCACCCGACTCGTCTTGATGAGCACTTAGGAGAGCAGTACCCATAATGGAGCTGATGCTGAACCCTGGCAGTACCTAGCGGAACTAAGGTTTGGTGCAACATAGGCACACGCTGTTTTAGTCATCCGACTCGTCTTGATGAGCACTTAGGAGAGCAGTACCCATGATAGAGCTGATGCTGAACCCTGGCACTACCTAGTGGATCTAAGGTTTGGTGCAACATAGGCACACGCTGTTTTAGTCATCCGACTCGTCTTGATGAGCACTTAGGAGAGCAGTAACCATGATAGAGCTGATGCTGAACCCTGGCAGTACCTAATGGATCTAAGGTTTGGTGCGACATAGGCACACGCTGTTTTAGTCATCCGACTCGTCTTGATGAGCACTTATGAGAGCAGTACCCATAATGGAGCTGATGCTGAACCCTGGCAGTACCTAGCGGAACTAAGGTTTGGTGCAACGTAGGCACACGCTGTTTTAGTCATCCGACTCGTCTTGATGAGCACTTAGGAGAGCAGTACCCATGATAGAGCTGATGCTGAACCCTGGCAGTACCTAGTGGATCTAAGGTTTGGTGCATCATAGGGACACGCTGTTTTAGTCACCCGACTCGTCTTGATGAGCACTTAGGAGAGCAGTACCCATAATGGAGCTGATGCTGAACCCTGGCAGTACATAGTGGATCTAAGGTTTGGTGCAACATAGGCACGCGCTGTTTAGGTCATCCGACTCGTCTTGATGAGCACTTAGAAGAGCAGTACCCATGATAGAGCTGATGCTGAACCCTGGCAGTACCTAGTGGATCTAAGGTTTGGTGCAACATAGGCACACGCTGTTTTAGTCACCCGACTCGTCTTGATGAGCACTTAGGAGAGCGGTACCCATGATAGAGACTTTTAACAGCGTATTGCTTGCGATTTTTGACAGACATGCTCCTCTAAAACCCACACGTGTCAAACACTTTCCTGCCCCGTGGCTTACTTCAGACATTAGGGACCTAATGAAGAAAAGGAACAGAGCTCGCCTAAGACTAAGACACGATCCCTCGGAACTTAATCATCGAGCTTACACATCGCTTCGTAACCGTTGCAATAGGGCTTGCAGGGACGCTAGGCGCAAATATATACATCGCTCTATTGACGAATGTCCTCCCACTAAGCTTTGGAGTTTTTTAAAATCACTTGGTGTTGGCAAGGCCAAACCCAATGCTATCGAGACTCTAGATCTGAACGCTCTTAATCAATTTTTCAGCGCCTCCCCTGTTTGCCTTGACCCGCTTGTCAAGCAAACTTCTTTGTCCCTTTTAGCCAATTCTCCGCTTTCAGACATTGCTCTCTTTGATCTTGGCCCTATTACCACGCAAGAAGTTATTTCAATACTCAAGTCTAATAAAACTAGAGCCGTCGGTGATGATAATCTGAGCTTGGATATGCTTATGCTCGTGGCGGACTCAATTGCTCCTGTACTGTCGCATATAATAAATTTTTCTATCTCCTCTGGTGTCTTTCCCTCATGTTGGAAAAATGCCCACATAATTCCACTTCCTAAAGTGTCTAATCCTTCCTCGTTTTCCCAATATCGTCCTATTTCGATCCTACCAGTCCTTTCCAAGATAATTGAACGTTTTGTCAATAGACGTCTCTCTTCGCACCTCAACAGACACAACCTTTTTAACCCTTTCCAATCCGGGTTCCGCCCCGGGCATAGCACTACCACTGCGCTTGTTAAAGTCACCGACGACATTCGCCTTAATATAGAAAATAAAAAAATCACAATTTTGGTTCTCTTGGACTTTAGCAGCGCATTCAACACAGTTGATTTCGACATTCTCTTAGCCTTTTTAAATCATTTTAATGTTTCACCCACTTCATTGTCCTGGTTTCGCAGCTATCTCTTTGGGAGGCGTCAGAGGGTTCGAGTTGACGATAATCTTTCTGATTGGTGTGAACTTTCTTCTGGCGTCCCCCAGGGGGGTATTCTCTCTCCATTGCTTTTCTCCATTTTCATAAATAACATTACTAAGTCTTTAAAATCTTGCTACCACCTTTACGCAGATGATCTGCAAATTTATTCAGCTGCCAACCTTGACGATTTCGATTCCCTCGTAAGCCAAATTAACGCCGACTTAGAATCCGTCTGTTTGTGGGCTTCATCTTTCGGGTTGAAAGTCAACGCCATGAAGTCGCATGCGATCGTTTTTGGAAGTCCTTATTACATCTCCAAATTGTCTGAGCAGGTGGCACCTAGAATTTTCTTTGATGGTATACCTATTCCTTTCTCACCCACTGTCAGAAATCTAGGGGTCACCATGGATCAGACACTTTCCTGGGCGCCTCATGTCACTGAATTGAGCAAAAAGCTGTTTGGATCGCTCCATTCTTTAAGGCGCCTGCAGAACTTTCTTCCACTTGACACCAAAGCCATGCTCGCTCGCTCTCTGTTACTGCCTTTACTCGACTACGGCGACGCTGTGAATCTTGACATGACAGAAGAGCTCTTGGACAAGTTAGAGCGCTTACAGAATGTCTGTATAAGATTCATTTTCGGCCTACGGAAGTTCGATCATGTATCTTACTACCGTCATAAACTCAATTGGCTTCCAATCCGCCGCCGCAGAGATCTTCACACTCTTTCTCTTCTCTTCAATGTTCTTTTTACACCTTCTTCTCCTGTATACCTCTCTCAAAAATTTCAATTTCTGGCTGAAGGCAGTGGCCACCGTCTCCGTTCTAGCGCGAATTTATCACTTGCCATCCCCTCTCACAAATCTCGTGGATACAACAAGTCCTTCGCAGTGCGTTCAGTGAAGCTGTGGAATGAGCTGGCAGTTTCGCTCAGACAGGCGCAATCGCTTGCGTCGTTCAAGGAGAGGTTAAAGAAGCTGTGGTTATCTGATTGACTAATGTGCCTATATTTGTATTGTATGTTGCTTTATATTTTTCTACTTTTTTCCAATTTTTAGTGTATTTTCCCCATTCCTTTTTGTGTAATATATTATATGTTTATCCTATTAATTTTGTATGTATTTATATCCTTTATCTTTCTGGTACCTTGTTGTACATTTTGCTACATTTGTCACCCTCTTTTCACTTTCTCCTCTCATCTACTCAAAGGTTAACTGGAAGAGATCCCTCATAGGGATAAGTTCGCCTTTGTACATCTTATTATTTGTACCATGTAATTTTTAATGTGTATATTTGTACAATAAAGAGTTTACTACTACTACTACTACTAGAGCCTTACCACCTACCTTAGATCCACTAGGTATTGCCAGGGTTCAGCATCAGCTCTATCATGGGTACTGCTCTCCTAAGTGCTCATCAAGACGAGTCGGATGACCAAAACAGCGCGTGCCTATGTTGCACCAAACCTTAGTTCCACTATGTACTGCCAGGGTTCAGCATCAGCTCCATTATGGGTACTGCTCTCCTAAGTGCTCATCAAGACGAGTCGGGTGACTAAAACAGCGTGTGCCTATGTTGCACCAAACCCTAGATCCACTAGGTACTGCCAGGGTTCAGCATCAGCTCTATCATGGGTACCGCTCTCCTAAGTGCTTATCAAGACGAGTCGGGTGACTAAAACAGCGTGTCCCTATGATGCACCAAACCTTAGATCCACTAGGTACTGCCAGGGTTCAGCATCAGCTCTATCATGGGTACTGCTCTCCTAAGTGCTCATCAAGACGAGTCGGATGACTAAAACAGCGTGTGCCTACGTTGCACCAAACCTTAGTTCCGCTAGGTACTGCCAGGGTTCAGCATCAGCTCCATTATGGGTACTGCTCTCATAAGTGCTCATCAAGACGAGTCGGATGACTAAAACAGCGTGTGCCTATGTCGCACCAAACCTTAGATCCATTAGGTACTGCCAGGGTTCAGCATCAGCTCTATCATGGGTACTGCTCTCCTAAGTGCTCATCAAGACGAGTCGGATGACTAAAACAGCGTGTGCCTATGTTGCACCAAACCTTAGATCCATTAGGTACTGCCAGGGTTCAGCATCAGCTCTATCATGGGTACTGCTCTCCTAAGTGCTCATCAAGACGAGTCGGATGACTAAAACAGCGTGTGCCTATGTTGCACCAAACCTTAGACCCACTAGGTACTGCCAGGGTTCAGCATCAGCTCTATCATGGGTACTGCTCTTCTAAGTGCTCATCAAGACGAGTCGGATGACCTAAACAGCGCGTGCCTATGTTGCACCAAACCTTAGATCCACTAGGTATTGCCAGGGTTCAGCATCAGCTCTATCATGGGTACTGCTCTCCTAAGTGCTCATCAAGACGAGTCGGATGACCAAAACAGCGCGTGCCTATGTTGCACCAAACCTTAGTTCCACTATGTACTGCCAGGGTTCAGCATCAGCTCCATTATGGGTACTGCTCTCCTAAGTGCTCATCAAGACGAGTCGGGTGACTAAAACAGCGTGTGCCTATGTTGCACCAAACCCTAGATCCACTAGGTACTGCCAGGGTTCAGCATCAGCTCTATCATGGGTACCGCTCTCCTAAGTGCTTATCAAGACGAGTCGGGTGACTAAAACAGCGTGTCCCTATGATGCACCAAACCTTAGATCCACTAGGTACTGCCAGGGTTCAGCATCAGCTACATTATGAGTACTGCTCTCATAAGTGCTCATCAAGACGAGTCGGATGACTAAAACAGCGTGTGCCTACGTTGCACCAAACCTTAGTTCCGCTAGGTACTGCCAGGGTTCAGCATCAGCTCCATTATGGGTACTGCTCTCATAAGTGCTCATCAAGACGAGTCGGATGACTAAAACAGCGTGTGCCTATGTCGCACCAAACCTTAGATCCATTAGGTACTGCCAGGGTTCAGCATCAGCTCTATCATGGGTACTGCTCTCCTAAGTGCTCATCAAGACGAGTCGGATGACTAAAACAGCGTGTGCCTATGTTGCACCAAACCTTAGATCCATTAGGTACTGCCAGGGTTCAGCATCAGCTCTATCATGGGTACTGCTCTCCTAAGTGCTCATCAAGACGAGTCGGATGACTAAAACAGCGTGTGCCTATGTTGCACCAAACCTTAGACCCACTAGGTACTGCCAGGGTTCAGCATCAGCTCTATCATGGGTACTGCTCTTCTAAGTGCTCATCAAGACGAGTCGGATGACCTAAACAGCGCGTGCCTATGTTGCACCAAACCTTAGATCCACTATGTACTGCCAGGGTTCAGCATCAGCTCCATTATGGGTACTGCTCTCCTAAGTGCTCATCAAGACGAGTCGGGTGACTAAAACAGCGAGTGCCTATGTTGCACCAAACCCTAGATCCACTAGGTACTGCCAGGGTTCAGCATCAGCTCTATCATGGGTACTGCTCTCCTAAGTGCTCATCAAGACGAGTCGGATGACTAAAACAGCGTGTGCCTACGTTGCACCAAACCTTAGTTCCGCTAGGTACTGCCAGGGTTCAGCATCAGCTCCATTATGGGTACTGCTCTCATAAGTGCTCATCAAGACGAGTCGGATGACTAAAACAGCGTGTGCCTATGTCGCACCAAACCTTAGATCCATTAGGTACTGCCAGGGTTCAGCATCAGCTCTATCATGGGTACTGCTCTCCTAAGTGCTCATCAAGACGAGTCGGATGACTAAAACAGCGTGTGCCTATGTTGCACCAAACCTTAGATCCATTAGGTACTGCCAGGGTTCAGCATCAGCTCTATCATGGGTATGGCTCTCCGAAGTGCTCATCAAGACGAGTCGGATGACTAAAACAGCCTGTGCCTATGTTGCACCAAACCTTAGATCCATTAGGTACTGCCAGGGTCCAGCATCAGCTCTATCTTGGGTACTGCTCTTCCAAGTGCTCATCAAGACGAGTCGGATGACTAAAACAGCGTGTGCCTATGTTGCACCAAACCTTAGTTCCGCTAGGTACTGCCAGGGTTCAGCATCAGCTACATTATGAGTACTGCTCTCCTAAGTGCTCATCAAGACGAGTCGGGTGACTAAAACAGCGTGTGCCTATATTGCACCAAACCTTAGATCCACTAGGTACTGCCAGGGTTCAGCATCAGCTCTATCATGGGTACTGCTCTCCTAAGTGCTCATCAAGACGAGTCGGATGACTAAAACAGCGTGTGCCTACGTTGCACCAAACCTTAGTTCCGCTAGGTACTGCCAGGGTTCAGCATCAGCTCCATTATGGGTACTGCTCTCATAAGTGCTCATCAAGACGAGTCGGATGACTAAAACAGCGTGTGCCTATGTTGCACCAAACCTTAGATCCATTAGGTACTGCCAGGGTTCAGCATCAGCTCTATCATGGGTACTGCTCTCCTAAGTGCTCATCAAGACGAGTCGGATGACTAAAACAGCGTGTGCCTATGTTGCACCAAACCTTAGATCCATTAGGTACTGCCAGGGTTCAGCATCAGCTCTATCATGGGTACTGCACTCCTAAGTGCTCATCAAGACGAGTCGGATGACTAAAACAGCGTGTGCCTATGTTGCACCAAACCTTAGTTCCGCTAGGTACTGCCAGGGTTCAGCATCAGCTCCATTATGGGTACTGCTCTCCTAAGTGCTCATCAAGACGAGTCAGGTGACTAAAACAGCGTGTGCCTATGTTGCACCAAACCTTAGATCCACTAGGTAGTTCCAGGGTTCAGCATCAGCTCTATCATGGGTACTGCTCTCCTAAGTGCTCATCAAGACGAATCGGATGACTAAAACAGCGTGTGCCTATGTTGCACCAAACCTTAGTTCCGCGAGGTACTGCCAGGGTTCAGCATCAGCTCCATTATGGGTACTGCTCTCCTAAGTGCTCATCAAGACGAGTCGGGTGACTAAAACAGCGTGTGCCTATGTTGCACCAAACCTTAGATCCACTAGGTACTGCCAGGGTTCAGCATCAGCTCTATCATGGGTACTGCTCTCCTAAGTGCTCATCAAGACGAGTCGGGTGACTAAAACAGCGTGTGCCTATGTTGCACCAAACCTTAGATCCACTAGGTACTGCCAGGGTTCAGCATCAGCTCTATCATGGGTACTGCTCTCCTAAGTGCTCATCAAGACGAGTCGGGTGACTAAAACAGCGTGTGCCTATGTTGCACCAAACCTTAGATCCACTAGGTACTGCCAGGGTTCAGCATCAGCTCTATCATGGGTACCGCTCTCCTAAGTGCTCATCAAGACGAGTCGGGTGACTAAAACAGCGTGTGCCTATATTGCACCAAACCTTAGATCCACTAGGTACTGCCAGGGTTCAGCATCAGCTCTATCATGGGTACCGCTCTCCTAAGTGCTTATCAAGACGAGTCGGGTGACTAAAACAGCGTGTCCCTATGATGCACCAAACCTTAGATCCACTAGGTACTGCCAGGGTTCAGCATCAGCTCTATCATGGGTACTGCTCTCCTAAGTGCTCATCAAGACGAGTCGGATGACTAAAACAGCGTGTGCCTACGTTGCACCAAATCTTAGTTCCGCTAGGTACTGCCAGGGTTCAGCATCAGCTCCATTATGGGTACTGCTCTCATAAGTGCTCATCAAGACGAGTCGGATGACTAAAACAGCGTGTGCCTATGTTGCACCAAACCTTAGATCCATTAGGTACTGCCAGGGTTCAGCATCAGCTCTATCATGGGTATGGCTCTCCGAAGTGCTCATCAAGACGAGTCGGATGACTAAAACAGCCTGTGCCTATGTTGCACCAAACCTTAGATCCATTAGGTACTGCCAGGGTTCAGCATCAGCTCTATCATGGGTATGGCTCTCCGAAGTGCTCATCAAGACGAGTCGGATGACTAAAACAGCCTGTGCCTATGTTGCACCAAACCTTAGATCCATTAGGTACTGCCAGGGTTCAGCATCAGCTCTATCATGGGTACGGCTCTCCGAAGTGCTCATCAAGACGATTTAAATGACCAAAACCGCGTATGTCTGTGTTGCACCAAACCAGAATTCTACTAGGTAGTAGGTAGGTACTGCTACTACTGCCAGGGTTCAGTCAGGGTCATTTTGCTCTCTCTTTTTAAAATATCACGAATGTAATTTTATTAGACGTTAATCCAAATTGAGAGTAATTCGGATTAATTATTTGACTTTCATGCCCATTGAAGTTAATCCGAATTAAAGTTAATCCGAATTAACTTCAATGGCCATTAACGTCTCAAAAATTTAATCCGAATTAACTTTAATCCGAATTAACTTTAATGCAATTGGTTAATGGCGGAACTAATGGTTAATAAAATTGATCAATGGTTAATTAAAATTAACAATTACGGCCAACACTGGTACCTACACTTACTCGCTGTAGAGAACAAAAGATATATAAGACACCCTTGCTTTAAGTAAGTACTTATAGCACTCGTCTCGTACCTATATATAACAAAATAAGTCAGTTTTATCGGGTATTAAATGCGTCTCTAGCCTCTATATAAATCTATTCTTTTTTATTGTCTTATTATCTATAACAGATTCTTAAAAACTTTTAACGCCGCTTCTTGTCATGCCGCGATTTCGCCGGTGCAATATCGCGTGGCGTTATATACCTATATGTCGAAAATTTACCAACTTTTAAACCAAACTAATATATCAACTTCAAATCCATTAATAGTTTTTTGCCACAGGATTAGCACAGTGAATGATCGTCGGAGAACTTGGAGAAACCGATCGCTTCTTGGAACTGAGATTAGCGCAACCAGGGTGCGTAGCCAACATGCCAATCGTTAACGCTCCGTAGCGAACGAAACGCAACTGTCACTGTCGCACTAATATGGAAGAGTGATAGAGAGACACAAAGTATTTCGTTGTCGTAGCGCAAGCGATTGTCACCAGTCGATTGAGTTGATGTGCGTTACGGACAAGTGCGGACTTACATAACTGTTACTTGCGATGTGGGTTAGTGATGAGTTTGAAACTAAATATCATACAGATACCAGATAGGTAATAGAATTTAAACTGTTGGAAGACATACTAACATAAACTAACATTAAACTAATTTTACGGTTTAAACTTACGTGTTTTTAGTCACTCGCGCGACATGTTTCGGAGAGCCTAGGCCGCGAAGCACGGCCGTCGTGAACGCTGCTCGCACTGTTACGCAGCGTGCTACCGTACGCGAAGCGATGCGGCGCGGGGTGAATCAATCCTTTGATACCTATAGAAGTGTCCTAAGTGGGCGATCTCGTTGCGAACGCGAACGCCGTGGGCCCGCCGTACGTAAGCCGCAGCGTTAGTGCTTGAGAAAGGAGACCTAGGCTCTCCGAAACATGTCGCGTAAGTGACTAAAATCAAGTGAGTTTAAACCGTAAAATTACTTTAAAGATAGGTATAGGCTTTTGTACCTATACAGATTTCTTCGTTAGATTTCAGTGTGTTTGATGGATAAATCTAGCTATCAATGTGTGCCGCGAATTAGATCTAGATAAAAGATCTCTGGCAGATTCATTTATGTGCTTCATTCACCATACATTGACATATTTGCCCGCTAAATATCTAACGCACACATATGGAGGCTAATTCATACTTACATTTTGACATCAAAATGCTGTCGTTTTGTTATTATTCACCCTAAGCTAGTAAAACCCACGTATGAATATTCTTAAAGAACCAAGATAACCTACACAGATACAGATAAGATCGAATGAATCTTCGCATAAAAAAAATGTAGGTCACAATATTAAGGCCACATTAAATAAAACTTTATTCTTACATAAACTTAAACGCACCATAAGAGAACACCCACATTTCATCAAAATACGATAAGATGTCGTAATGACTTGTATTATTTCCCATGAAGATACGATCATACACGGTTTTACATATTAAGTAACAGTCAAACTCCCATAAATAGTCTTAATTGAATTGTATAACACGTTGTGTTCATTTCTAAGGCTTTTCTGTTTATTTCTATACTTTTAGTTATGTTATGTAAAATGTCTAGAAACTGGACATAGATTTCTTAGACTTATTGTTGGAAACGTTTACAGATGTCAGTTGTAGAGAAAGGATTAACATTGTTTGACAGTATTATGACATGTGTGTATTGTTTTTGCCTATTGTTTGTGTAAAAAGATCATTATACGGGCTCTCACAACAAGATTTTTATGTGATTTGCATGTATTGCATGCATATGTTTTTCTGTCACGCTGCAATTAACCTCCACATTCAAAACGGCTTGACCGATTTAAATATCTATTATAAATTAATATGGTATGGTATAAAAATAATTAAAGCCTTAATGGGTTTTAACTTCTTATAATAATTGATTTGACTAGAGTACCTATAACTAAATACCTCTCATTTGGCCAGTGGGCGATATTAGTGACCATCAGATATATCAGAACGTTATGGTGCTCACAAATAGCTTCACAAAGCCTCTATTATGAAGACATTAAAGAGTGTATTACGCAATTTTGTTTGTAAATCAATAAAGGCTTATCTTAAAGTGGTATCCATAAATTCTGTACATAAGTCATATTCTGTACATCAGTCAAAATGTAAGTAGGTACCTACATAACTCTCGTTACCCTCGTCTGAACTCGTAGTGTAAATTCCATCATTTTGTATGGGATTTTGAACAGCGCACCAAGCGGGACGTTTTGGAAACTCAAAATCCTATATAAAATGAAACTTAACGCAAACGCGTACATCACGTCACGCTATAGAATGAAATATACACTAGGGTTACAGTAATAAATAAGAGAAATCTGTGAAAAGGCCTCTTACCAAGACCTTTACTGGCTGTCTCATTACGACTAGTACACGATCAGACTGAAATGTTACTCTATGCTTTCATGTTTCTTGGCCATTGAAAAGTCACTTTAAAACTAGCTAAGCAGCGCTTTCTACTCATAAAGTGTATAATTTTAGTTCCGTGTACCTAACACAATCTTTAAACAATCATTTTCGTTTGCCTGAGTATTATGTATGTAAATGTAATATTATTGAAGTTTTGCAGTACATAGCATATATTAATTTGGTTTAACATCTTTAACTTCAACTTGTCCTTTGACGTAGGCCGCTTGCTTTTCATTTATTTATTTCCTTTGCTGTTTGTGCAAACAGCAAAGGAGAGAGTATTATGTATAGATGGGGGTCCCTTTGTTTGACATAATTATTGAAAGTCATAATGTAATGATTGTCATAATTCTGAAACCGTTAACTTTTCAGGATTTTCCTCAGGTTATACTATAGATTGATTAGGTTAGGTTAGGTTTGTTTTATGGCAATCCTGAAAAGTTACGCGTTTCTGAGAAAAACCAAATTATGACTAACGAAAATGTGGACAAATAATAAATTATGACAAAACTATATGGGAAACAATAGAGACCCGTATAGATAGGTATATTTATCAAATGACATAGAAATATAAGTACCTAACGCAGTACGTAGGCGAACAACACGCGAACGCGATGCGACGCGGGCGAATCAATCCTTTGATACCTATAAATAGAAGTGTCCTACGTTGCGAACGTGAACGCCGTGGGATTCGCGTTCGCGAGTTGTTCGCTTACGTAAGACGCAGCGTAATATTTGAACATAGTAAACATAGCATTTTACTTTATTTTACGAGCACATACGGGGTAGTTTTAAGGTCGCGCCTATCACAGACAAAATGACAGAGTCCCGCCTTAGATGGTATGGCCATGTAATGAGACGCAGTGAAGACCATGTGGTAAAAATCGCTCTAAACTTACCAGAACGTAAGAAAGGTATCGGCCGCCCGCCATTGACCTGGTGGTCTAACATAGAGAGAGACCTCAAGAAAACCCAATCGCCAAAACCGACAATCCAGGACCGACGGGCCTGGCGCAGAAATGTGAGGAGACCCGACCCCAGATAACGGGAGCAGGGACGGACAAAGAAGAAGAAGGAGTAAACATAGCATTTTACAGCCTTGGTTCATAAATACCCATAGGGGAGCAAAGTAAGACCATTTTACGGTAGGTACTGCTAAACTTATTTAGTGCCTATAGGTATTCTATTGGTCCACGCGTTTGGCATGATAATTGGTAACGCCATGCAGTTTCCAGAAAACAATGAAAGTGCTTTCGAAGCGCTCTCTATGCTGTTTTAATATTCTGCTTACGACTTGCACTGGTAAATAATTCGTAAACATTTTGATTATTCGACGGCCCGATCAAAACTATCCAAAATTATTAAACTGGGCCCGTAAGGCTGGACACATTTTTTCAGTATTCGAAACAATAAGAAAAAAGCCTCAGACGACAGACAGACTCGCCATGTCTACCGTCCGGGCCCAGGCCGGGGCGCCCGACACTTCTTTTTCTATGACAGGTGACAGTGATCACGTGACGCTTTCTATAGAAAACTGAAATGTCGGACGCCCCGGCTCGGGCCCGGACCTTTGTAGCCTGAGTCATCCTCAAGGGTTCCTAGTTGACTACGGAACCCCAAAAGGATATATATGGACCAGAGTCCTTAACTTTTATTGTATTGTCCACAGAAGTGAGCTTTTTCTAATATCTGTTTGACTTTACCGTCTTTACCTCTTGGCGGATTTCTATAGGTCTCTATGTGATAGTAAACATAACTAATGTCAGAGTTTTGAATGATCCACGGTTAGTTTCACTAGACTTATATTGACCGGGATATAGACCGTGATTACTTTTTATATTGTTTATGAGCTCCCGATATTTTATAACAGTACAAAAGGTAATCACGGTATATATCCCGGTCAATATAAGTCTAGTGATAACTAATTTCATTTCAATTTTCCACCAGGTTCCGTACTTTGTTTCCAAAGTCTGTCTACCTTCGACTTATATGTATTTATTGCATAGTCACAAAATAAGCAAGTTACTGATTGCCTCTAGAAAGAACTTTATAAAACTGTTTCACTGTCAATAAATTTCATTAATTCGCCTATAAAAAGTTCAGAAATTAGAAATCAGAAACATTTATTGTTCAAACTGTGTAGGTACAAGAAGTATAGCTAGGTACATTCTTTTATGGGTATCAACACTTTTACCCTTTTCGGGCATACAATTTATTTTATCTAACAACGACAACAATAACAATATTTAAGTAACAATATTAAAGCCTGACCAGTAATATATGATCATTGTCAAGAGGGTGCTGTTCATTCTCATGTATAGGGTGAGAGTTCAGTATAGTATGAAAAAATTTGTTCCAGTGAAATTCCGCAACATGGCGCGTGATCATATATTCCCTGTCAGGCTTTACTTAGTATGTTCTTTTCTTGGATTCTCCATGTCAAGTAGATATACAGCTACATGAAGATATTATGACACCTTTTTTGTGTTATAATTACAGTCGACCATTTTTTACATCACTTCAATTTATTAACATAACAAACAAGTGCTCCAGTTCCAGTCGAATAGTTATAGAAAAGTGACTGGACATTAGCGATATTAGCATAAAAGCGAATAGTGTTAAGTAGGTGCGCGATGTTTGATAATGCGGCAATTTAAAAAACCGGCCAAGTGCGAGTCGGACTAACGCACGAAGGGTTCCGTACCATTACGGAAAAAAACAGCAAAAAAATCACGTTTGTTGTATGGGAGCCCCACTTAAATATTTATATTATTCTGTTTTTAGTATTTGTTATTATAGCGGCAACGGAAATACATCATCTGTGAAAATTTCAACTGTCTTGCTATCACGGTTCATGAGATACAGCCTGGTGACAGACGGACAGACGTACAGCGGAGTCTTAGTAATAGGGTCCCGTCCGTTTTTACCCTTTAGGTACGGAACCCTAAAAACGAGAAATTATCTATGAAAAATATTCTTTTTTTTTTCTTGGCTTTTCTTTCCTAAAGTTGAGGCGTTGTTATAATTAAAAATATTCAGTCTGACTCCCTACATAGTAGTTACCTACATCACTTGCGTTGCGTGGTCCTGGATGAGATGTGGTCTGATTTAAACGGGATGTAAATTCCTTCTCAAATAACCATAAAGCTCTGGTTTCCTAGGATAGCGCGTTAGGATAGCTTTATTACGGACATAAAAATGGCGTCATATCGGCAATTGCGGACACTAGCGCCAGCTTATTGTTCGATTACAGAATTTTGGCCGATGTTGTAACACGGACATACCGATGGCATGACTATGATGACATGAATAACCACCACGATGTTTGTCAAATACGTAACTTTTATTTGTCCAAAACTGCATTGCCTTACTATGGATTCGTGGACACTTGACAAATAGAAATGCTGTCATAATTGTTAGTTAACTTTGAGTTGTTTATGTTAATCTGACGTTTTTGAGCTGTTTATATGGATCCAAAAATCCGCTTATTTGTTTTTATATCATTTGCAACGCACTAAGCATGATTCTAACGTCATATCACTCATCAAAGTCGCAGTGAGTTACATTGGCAGTTGTTACCTTTCGGCGCTACAGTTATAATCTCTCACGGCACTCAGCCTTCGGGCAGACGCGTCACCTCTCGACTTCCACTTTCACCCGCGCGCGCATCACCGTCCGTCTGCGCACGAGTCGACCGGCAGCTTTCCGTTTCGTTCCCGTGTCGCGGTCACATACACTTGTGATTTTACGGGTAAAACCTTGATATGAAACACGGATGATGGTCTCATCGGAAGATCAGCGCTGGAAGTCACATTACATCACAAGTCGCCAGCATCATGCTGAGGTGGCACTTTCTTCTTTTTATGTTTCTTTGCTTAGTATAATTTTCTATTTTGTGTTTGTGCTCACTAAAAAAATATGTAGAATGACGCTTACGCTTAAAGATAATTAACGCAAAACAAAAGTCATAATATCAAAGAACATTTCATGAGTGAAAAAGAGGCAAACAAATAAAAAAACGTGACCTCTTTTGAGTTTCATAACGGCCGCTAGTACCCGCTTGATATAACTTTACTGTTATAAGTGTTATAAGTTTTTGGCAACAATTTCATTTTTGGTACAAGCTTTTATCGCTGACTGTACTTTTCTTTCCACAGGCAACTAATACCATAGAGTAACTTATACTAGAGCGGTACTGTCATAGTAAATTTTGTAACCCCAGTAAATTCACTGCCATCTGCACTCATCACATCACACTTTAAAACTAAAAATAAATATTTTTAAAAATACGATAAAATGTATTTAGATATGGATAAATATTTTTTTTATTTGCATTAATTATTTTTATGATTTTGACCCATGTTCTTTCACTGATATGCGTTCAAAATGTTAAATAACAAACGAAACCGTCAACGCCATCTATACGACAGTTGGCCAAAGCTAGTAGCGCCCTCTGAACGAGAATCAAATTTTCTTGATTTTCGAGGCACGTTTTTTCCTTAGACTGTATCCATCTATTACGGAGTTATATCTATCTGCTAATACTCAGCGAGACAATCATTGCAAATGGCGTGCAGAGGTAGCCTGGTCCGACTATACTTGCTTTGGAAATAAGTAGATTGACGGGACACTTATTACAAAGCTTTACTTTCAAACCGTACCTATTGTGTTACTAAGTAAAATTCAGTATTACGGAAAACTGTTATTGTTTAGTTCTATTTTCTCTGCCATAAATTAAAACATTACCTTAAGGTACTTTCCTTTCTTCTTTTCACAACGTCAAAGAAATCGCACTAAGCTTCAAAAGTCCAACTTCAGAAAATCGTCACGTAAAACTGTGTTTATATTTAGCGGGTCCAATGAGCTTATGCTAAAACAACAAAATGGTTAAAGGCGGGATTCTACCATTGTGCGGCACAAGTACTTTTGTACTGAATATGTTTTGTGCTGAGAATGTAGAATGGTAAGAGTCGCAAATCTTTTGTTTACCTATCTTCCTACTCTGTTTCTTCATAGTGCCTTACTGTCAAGGGCCTGACACTCTTTGATAGAGTAAGATAGTCTTATTGCGATTCCTATATGAGGGAAGAGCAAATAGTGCCATGCTTTGTCCTTATCACCGACCGGGTGGCATCATAGGTAGGAGGCGATGGCGAAATACCGAAATTTATATGTGAAAGAGAAAAAATCCTATGCTGCCCATATTTTATATGAATTTTCTTTCTCTTACCCCCGGTTGCTCGGTGTGGCGCGTCTATAACTCCTTGTATATACTATGTCTATGCTTGCTGTTAATGAGCAACAATACACGTGTCTATCACGTGTCATTAAGCAATTATATGTAGGGTTGTGACGAAAGGAATTCTTTTTACGATTCTCGATTAAATCTGACAAGGGCATATAATCGATTATATTGGTGATGATTTATATTTTTAATTATACATACCTTCGCAATTGAACGCGACTTAATCGATTTGACACGATGGCGGAATCGATTCGGTTAATGAGTATGTTTTTATAACATAATAATATTATGTTTTTGGTGATTTGTGTCTATTATTATGATTTATTCTAAGCTACGAAGATTAGTACTTTTTGTCCTTTAGAATTATAATTCTTCAAGGATTATAATCTCGAATTTTTGTTATAAAGTAAAGAATACAAAATAAATATTGTCAAATATTGTACAGTATTTTTTTTGTAATTAATATTAGCATTTAATTAATGCTATAAAGTTATAGTTTAGTTATTGTTAGCTAGTAGCAGATCGTACTATTTGCTACCAGGGAGATTTAACGATTTTACAATTTCATATCCTTTTATTACAATCAGAATGCGTCTCCAGGCCTCTCCAAATGTCACCGATAATTACACCACACACTACACACTACACACTAGCATCGATTGAATTCGTTGCTCTAACTTGCTCCAACTTAGCCAGCAATGCCTAAAACCGCATGCATGTTTCAAGGTCTGTAGAAGCCTTCAGTGTGATAACTGGTGATAACCACAATAATATTGTAATAAGTAATACAGTAATCATTGTCAAAGGAATTACTTAGTAATTTGTACATTATCTGTGCGTAGGCAGAGCCAAGTCTATTTTTTGCGAAACCCGGATGGATTGATGCAATAAACAATTTGATGCCCTGCCGCAAAATGTGGTATTGCATTCTTCGTAACTTGATACTGTGCTATGCCACAAAATGTGGTACTTGTTGCATTCTTCGTAACTCAGCCTGTGGTTTCTTATGTAAGTGGGTGTTTCTTAAGGAATCTCAGGTCGTCCCCAAAGTTGAAAGAACACTTAGGTGAATTTTATGAACTTTATTGAAATTAGATACCTAGTGTGTAGGTAGATCAAATGTACAGTCGCCATCAGATATATCGGAGCGGCCGAGGCGCTCACAATATCTGAACACGCCTCTATTGTCAAGGCGTTAGAGTGCGTGTTCAGATATTGTGAACATGTTGTCCGCTCAGATATATCTGATGGCGACTGTACCATGTACAGTCACCATCAGATATATCGGAGCGGCCGAGGTGCTCAAAAATATCTGAACACGCACTCTAACGCCTTGACAATATAGGCGTGCTCAGATATTTGTGAGAACCACGGCCGCTCCGATATATCTAATGGCGACTGTACAACAAACAAACAATTGTGTACATTGTTTTAATGTACACAATTAGGTAATTTCGAGGTTTTGGTGCTAATTTGTTTTCGCTGATAGTATAGAACATGGGGTATCTATTTAATTTAATTCAACCTTTATCTTTATTTCGAAGTACCAGAACTTCATAGAGGTGTTAATTACTATTTAACTTAAATCTACGTTATAAACAACATAAAATTTAATTATCCTAAAATTTTAATTTTAGTTTAGTTTTTAATTATAGTTTTATTCGTGATGTATTAAACATATTAATAACGGGTCACTCACGTATTTTAAGTCGAAAAATGCTCGACATGTTTCACTCCGTACCGAGGAGCTCATCAGGAGCTTGCGTTGACGGTGACGGACCGTGATGTACGTTTTCAGTTTACTTTCTTACAATATATAGGTAATAATAGCTTGAGTAAAATTTTGAATTAAAAAATCCAAAATTAAATATCCCATGTCCTGAATTTCAGAAGACGGTATTTCAGCCCTTTTTTACAAGAGGCACGGGTTTTTTAATGATCAGTCATTACCCTATGTGATTCACATACAAAGAAAACCACGCATGCGGCATGCAGAAGTTAATTTTCTGCATGAACAACTAGATTGCTCTCCCAAACTATTTTATAATGAGCTGAAACCTTGTTAAGATGTCTTATATCTGATATGAATGATATGATACATCGAACATTCTGTCTGCATTATGAGAGACAATTTTCACATTAAACAAGATAGTTTTTAGGGTTCCGTACCCAAAGGGTAAAAACGGGACCCTAATACTAAGACTCCGCTGTCCGTCTGTCTGTCTGTTACTAGGCTGTATCATGTATTTCTGTTGCCGCTATAACAACAAATACTAAAAAGTACGAAACCCTCGGCGCGCGAGTCAGACTCGCACTTGGCTGGTTTTTTGCTTAAATTAACCCTTAAATGCATAGTGATGTATGTATGTACACAACAAAAAACATATAATTTTATGCATAATTAGGTAAAATCTATTTGGTCCTGTATATTATTTTGATCGTAAATTAATACACTTTCCGTCGTTTTATTGAAATTTGCGCAGTATTTAAGTTTAAAAAAATTACATTTCTTTTAACACGAAATGGCGGAAAATTGGGAAAATTTAATGATTTTTAATATGTAATTTAGGCGGTTTTTTCGGGGTTTGTAATTATTTATATTTAAAATCTTTATTATAGGTATATTACAAATAGTATAAATTTCTAATGGTAGTAAGATTTTTTATATCTTTTACCAATAATTGTATAAATTTACATAAATTATTATTTACCCTATGTAAATTCTAATACTGGTTAAGCAGTGAAAATCGATGTTTTAATTTATATTTATATTTTTCCTAGAATCAGTAAACAATTATGTAAGACATATATTAATTTCAGGCAAAAAGAAAAAATCATGCATTTAAGGGTTAAACTCTAAATCTCCATGTATTTTGACGTATTCAGTTTGAATTGAAAACGGTTGCAATTTTTAGCTATGACATTTATATATATATATATATATATATATATATATATATAACATGGGTGCAAAGGTCACGCTCTTCATAATGGAAATTATTTGGAAACTTCAGCTGAAAAACGATGACATTAAATTTTAGACTTTTTAGGGTTCCGTACCCAAAGGATAAAAACGGGATCTTATTACTAAGACTCCGCTGTCCGTCCATCTGTCTGTCTGTCTACTCTGTCTGTCTGTCTGTCCGTCTGTCACCAGGCTGTATCTCATGAACTGTGATAGCTAGACAGTTGAAATTTTCACAGATGATGTATTTCTGTTGCCGCTAACAACAAATACTAGAAACAGAATAAAATAAATATTGAACTGGGGCTCCCATACAACAAACGTCATCTATTTGCAGTTTTTTGCGTAATGGTAGGGAACCGTTCCTGCGCGAGTCCGACTCGCACTTGGCCGGTTTATTTACAATTAAAGTGGCACTGATAATTTTTGAATTTAACAAAAAATGAGAAAGTGACAAAACTAGGTACCTATAAGTAGGTAATACGTGTTATTGTTTTTAACCTGGACCAAGTATACCTAGCTTATCAAAAGGCATTTAGCTTATCGGTAAAGGTATTTGGTGGTCGGTTTGGTTTGGTTGGTCGGATATAAATATGTATTAAATCCCTCGTTTCTGTTATGATTTAGCTCTTGAATTGTGAAAATAATTACTCATTAATCTCATTATTCGTCAGGCAAATCAAGTAAGGATAATAACTTGCTACAAAGTTCAGAAAGAAAGTCAGCACCCGCACATTTCCCATATAGTTTTGAACACGGAGAGAAACAAAACAATTGAAGGCCGTTAAGCGGGCGTCGTTATCAAAACGTTTCACTCTCTACACATTGTGCAAATATGCGTTGTGTTGTTGAAGTTCAAGGCGTTAACGTCTCTACTCTGCTTAAGATTTTAACGCGTTTTAATGTTGCGTACAGTACCATTGAGAATTTGTTTGAAAGAGATGTTTTTAATTTCTATGGTATAGTGAGTTACATATTATAATGGCGTTGCTTATTCATAACTATGTTACAAGCCTTAATTAGCTATCGTTTGTCTGAATCTGTCATTTTAATTTACATATTTGTAAGAAAGGGATTAAACATAAATTAACTAACAGAACCTTGTTTTTATGAAAAAGTTTTATGAATAAGAGGTAAATTACTCATTTATTTCAGCACTTACTATATAGTACCTTTGCTTATAAACTTCTATGCAGGGGGGGGGCTCTTTTCTCAGCAGCTGACTATACATACCTACCTAACAAAATACCTAATAGATACAAAGCTAACTTTTTTCATATCGTATAGACTCTCTCTTATAGTTCGTCTTTGAAATCCGTAGAAACTTATTTCAGTTTTACAAACAAAATGTTACCGAAACAAATAAGTAAGTACATTTTATACAATACGCAAACATTTATGCCAGTTTTGAACATAAAAAACCTAACTATAACATAAACTAAAAACTGTAATAGATGTCATATATTAAAGAAAAAGTGACGAAGCCCTCCAGTGGTGAAGGCCGGATTCGAACCGGCGTCTTTAGCTATCGCGGTTAACGTCATGAACCCCTAGGCCACCCCGCCACGGCGGTGCCCGTCCGAATTTTTCGACTATATGCCATCTTAGTAAGACTAGGCGTCTTTAGGTTTTAGGTCTTTAGGTTTGAAGCGTCGTTGTTTATAACATAAACTGGTAAACTGGTCGTTTGGTGAAACTACGACATATAATATTAAACAAACACAACATAACATTGCGTAATACGCCATTATGTCCGTTATTACACAAATATCACACAAAAATAAACTTTTACGTCTTTTTAAGTCACGATCCTATGATTATGTAAATGCGTTTAGCCGTTTTTTAATCACCTAGTGTGCAAATTATCTCGGTAAACTGCAGTTTTGGAAAGTGCCACACGATAAGATATGGGGACTTTCTTTTATCGTAGAATCAGTAGTAAATGGTAGTAGTTATACGATTACGTGACATGAACTTTCGCTTTTATATCGTGAACCTGGTAAAAAACTGAGAACTTTATGTTATGAGGTAATTAAAACTTATTTTTATGCTTGAGAATAAATTAACATTAGGTGTTTCTTTCATATAAAGGTCAAAGGTTAAAATTTACTACCTACAAATTTAATGTTAAGAAAATCGTTTATTTTAAAATATGTCTCAAAATGGTTAATAGTTTTTAGGGTTCCGTACCCAAAGGGTAAAAACGGGACCCTAGTACTAAGACTCCGCTGTCCGTCTGTCCGTCTGTCTGTCACCAGGCTGTATCTCATGAACCGTGATAGCTAGACAGTTGAAATTTTCACAGATGATGTATTTCTGTTGCCGCTACAACAACAAATACTAAAAAGTACGGAACCCACGGTGGGCGAGTCCGACTTTTCTAAGTACTTTCGGTTTTTTTAAGTATAGGTAAATTTTGACGCTCTCCTACTAGATTTTAATTTTATAATCAGTAAAATTTCTACACCTACGTGTAGAACGTCCCCGTCCTACCGTAGGGTAGGACGGGGACGTTTGAAACACTTTAACTTTAACCGCCTGTAACTATTTTATTTTTACAGTTAGAAGGGTAAGGGCCTGATGGCCTGTATTATTAAAGGTTATTTATTTAGTTTTTAAATAAAATATGTTTGAAAAGCCTATCGCCCATGGTTACGTAATATAGGGAATCTAGAAGAGTGGTTTAATTGACCCCATAAAAGTGTGTTAATTGAAACACTATGTAGGGGAGTTTGAAACACCTTAATATATTCGGCAAAATGAAAGATAATTTGTTATTTATAATCTTTTTTTAAATAACTATCACGGTATTCATATTCAATGAGATCAACTAAAGTTCGCAAAGAAATTCCAGGCATTTCACAATCTGCGTTTGAAGATCTTGATCAAATAAAGGAATGCAAAAAAATATATTGTAAGACATCTAGACTTCTTTGTTGTGATTATCTTATACATGTGTTTTAATGCAACAACAAGATAACGAATTTTAGGGTTGGCCTAAAGCAAAGGGGGTGCAAAAAAAAGACTTAGTTTTTTTTTAGTAGGTACAATAACTTGTCTGTTCTGGCGCTCGCCGGCCGCTGCCGCGGCACGCTCGCTTCGCTCGCTCGGCTTCGCGCTCTGTTTGATCGCGATCATCGCGGTCAACCTAACACACTCCTCCTCGCTTCGCTCGTCGTCGCACCTATCTTGTCTCTGTTACTTAAATTTACTGTTCCAAATGATTGATTTTAATTTGTCAAGTAGTGGTTTCAACTTGCGGGACAAATATCTCGGCCATTTTTTATTTCAACCTAACACACTCCTCCTCGCTTCGCTCGTCGTCGCACCTATCTTGTCTCTGTTACTTAAATTTACTGTTCCAAATGATTGATTTTAATTTGTCAAGTAGTGGTTTCAACTTGCGGGACAAATATCTCGGCCATTTTTTATTTTAGAGAAAAGTTTTTCCTACAAAACATGCTTATTTTAGCGTATTCTCTACGATAACACAATAAAAATAGGTGTCATAATAACATCACTCCGATGAAAAAGTGTTGGCACCCCCTTTGCTTTAGTCCAACCAGAAACACTACTATATAAATTATAAACTGAAATAAATGTCATATACTAAGAAAAAATTACTAAAGCCTCCAGTGCCAGTTCCAGCCTGGGGCACTGGAGGCTTTGGACATTTTTTCTTAGTATATGACATTTATTTCAGTTTACAATCCTAAATTATTATTTAAAAAAATCACAATACTGACCCTAGGTCCGGTGATGGCGCAAACTGTATGCGCCAGCAACAAAAACAACCATAAGCCTCTCATGGTGCACTACCAGTCATCACACAACACAGTCCACTAATCCAACAATGCACTTAATCACCAAAAATTAACAGTCTCCTTAAACGATTCCAATAAAAAAATCAAAACGTCACTAAAAACTGGCGGGAAAATTCATAGACTTGATTTTTTTTTACGCGCGTGGCATCGGCTGCGCGCGGCGACGGTCGAACGGGCTGTATCGTGAGAAGAGAGTGCGTCTTCGTTTTACCACCCCTACTCTTCTGTCCCCTACTCGTTTCGAAAGGATTCTTCAGACGAGAATATACATTCATCCGTAATTGTGGATGTTAATAGAATGTTGCATAAAAACCTGTTTAGGAATTTTCCGTTTTTGGGTCAGTTGCGGAAGAAATGATGCGGTGAGATGGGGTCACCGAAACGATAATAATAATATACTAATCATCTTCTGTAATCATTAGCAATTCGTTATTAAAATGGCAGGGTGAATAATAAATTAATAAAATATCTGCAATAACTCTTTACACACCTCGAAAATAAAACATAAAAAATATACATAACACATACAGTAAAGAACAGAAATTTATAGTTAGGAAATCCGTTATTTAGGGAAGTTTAGGAAAGCCGACGAATAAACATAAGTATTAGTTTACGAGTATCACTTTGTCCAACTTTGACTAAGGGCTAAGGGTAAGGCTAAGGCTTAAGATACAAGATACACTTGTAAGTTTTATTATTATTTTATTTTATTTTATTTATTTAGGGCATCAACAGCAATACAAAAATTAATACAAATCATAGTGAACAGAAAACATAGCCAATAACAGATGTCCACAAAAGTACAATTAACATGCAATAACTAAGTGGAAACACAAAAAAAAGAAGGGAGTAAAAAAGCATTCTATACAAACTAGATATGGCTTGCATAACACTACTTACTTCCGTAAGTAGGAACAAAGCTATTTATTAGGATTCATTTCTCATTCTGTAGTATAGCTGTGTCCTTGTCCCTACTTATACGTACCTAAGTAAAACTTACAAATGTATCTTAGGCCTAAGAAGGTATATTATCAATTCAAGCGTTTTTAAATGAAACGGGGCCATTAAGAAACGGAATATTAAAAGATGACAGTCGCAATTATTTTGTGTCTTATCATCTTTCTACTCTTAGACCATATAAGACAAAACTTTTTGTGTTCAAAGATTTCAAAAGTAAAGATAGGCCATAATTATAATGCCGAGCGAACATGCACACCAATGGCGCACCAACGAAAACCGCCGGAAAGGTAGGTACTGTTGGATGTAAAACACCCTATCACCTGTAATAAATGTATTTATTTATTACTAAAATTAATTGACAACATTAGGTACACAAAAGCCAAGGCACTGTGAAACTACAAAATAAGAGAAAATACAAGGAAACAAAAAAAAAGCTACAAATAAAAACCAAAGACAAGTTAAACAACAAAAACACGAAAAACACACAAAAAAAAAACATTCGATTTGGGCGACGACATAACAGCGTGGCTCCGTTGCGTCGTTTGACCCCTACCTGGCTGATAACTCATCGTCATCATCTTCCTCGCGTTGTCCCGGCATTTTTGCCACGGCTCATGGGAGCCTGGCTGATAACTATTATGATGAAATAAAAATGATTATGAACGAACATGTGCACAAAAAGCGATTTGCGCACCAACGAACTAGTACCCGTAAGGCCCGTCTTATTTATAAGTCAATGCTTGTGTTTTAATAGCAGAACACTTATGGTCAGAATATAACCCCAAAAAGCTGTCTTCAAGCGAACCTGTTGTTTTGATGACAAAACAACAGGTTTTAGTTAAAAAGAAAAGGGGGAAGAGATTGTATGAAATTTTTAAAAAAGAAAGGGGAAGATGTAATATCAGTGGTAATAGTATACGAAACAAATGTATCAGTATAGAACGTTTCCGAACGCATCTTTTAAAAATTGATATGTAATGTAAAATGGGTGACCCCGCCCTCTTTGCCTAGAAGCTGCCGCAACGCTAAGAACCATATATGTAAGAAAACCTAATTATTTAATAAAAACAAGTGTTAATACAAACCGGTGTTTACTTAAAGCTTACACTACTACAATGTAATGTATTAGTTCAACTACACTAGAGTATAAAGATTCAGGATTCGTAGTTTAATTAACACTATAAAAACACTAAAATATTAAGACAACATATCGTGCCTAGAAGCAGTACGCTTCATGTAAAATAGCCATCGTTTACAACACCCTCGCATCTTGCGCTAATCTGAAACCAGATAAATGGAAACAATATCGCATCAGCACTAGACAATAACCAGAGACAAATAGAGCCGTCATAGAGTTAAGTGGCCAGTGATATTCGCAGCAGTAAGCGAGCACAAGTCGCGGGCCAACCAGTGTAGATATACAAGACCGCGGGCCAGGAACAGATTTCCATGACCAATCGCCTCCCGGGCGATAACTTGTATAGTGGTTAATGGCTATGTATGATGAACCCTCGTGAACGTCAGCTGCCGCTCCGTTGGTGGGTTAAGGAATAATTAAAACATTGTAACCCCAAACAATATTAAAACTTTTGTTCAGAAACTAAAAAATTATGAAGTCTTTTTCATACAATAAAACTATGAAAACGGATTATATCGCGTATATTGAATTTATAATACATCCCGACGTTTCGAACTCTTTACAGCGTTCGTGGTGAACGGGTCTTTTTCATACAAATCAAACACGTTGCTTGTTACATTGCGTCTTAGAATGATATTTAAAGTGTACTAAAAATTTAAACACAACTTATTTTTAAATGGCGCTAAACAAATCTTAGTTGTATTTTGACATCCCTTTTTAACTGGTCGATTAACTAAGAAATGTATTTACAAAAAAACCGTTTAAGAAGATATATACAGTGGTACTACGAAACGAAATTAATAACTAGCTTAAATCTAAAACAGGCATTGTACCAAGGATGCCGGCGGCATTTCCTCGCTGTATCGCAATGCTGATACGTCGTGCGAGGAAGCCGCCATCTCTTCGGTCACCAGTTACGTCAACCAGACGCTTCGCGATTTCAAATAACTGGTCGATTAGATAAAAATATTGTCATGCCTATATATTGGGTCCAAGTGTGCAGAACGATGGGAATAAGTTGTCGGTTTAACGACGCACATGATAGGCTTGCAAAATTGCGCTTAAATGGTATAAAACGGGTATTGCACTCCAATTAGGACCTGTGAGACATGGTATTCTTTTCTGCATGGCACAATGGTAGGTGGCCTATTCTCATGCCTGCGACATGTAGATACCTAGTGAGATTATCCCACTGCGTCTGTGTAGGTACAAATTATCTCTATCACGCAAAGACGGCTTAACGAATTGAAATTAGGCAAACAGATAGTTTTCAATTTAAAAAAAAGTATGTTAGGATTTTTATTTATAAATTCATTACCAAAATAGATGCAATGGGGTAGCTATATTTTGTACAAGAAAGCGAAAAAAGAGTGGGGCACAGTTTAACCCCTTAATTGACGTCGATTAAACATGTTAATACATAGATTATAAGATTCTTAAGTAACTAATACGTGTAGATTCTCTGAATTTGTATTTGTCACACGATTGTGACATGATTTTGAGACAACTGCAAGCGCGAGCGATCGTATCATGTCAATATCAAAACCATAACAGGATTTAAAATTAGGTACCTACAAGGAACGTCAGATATTTGGTCTCAACAACTCTTTAGAAAAATATCGAACGTTCCAGAATCAGCGCCCCATTGTGTTCATGCTACATTACATTTCAAAACTCTATCGCGTTGATTAACGATTTTACCATAAGATTCGCTTACAAAAGGGTTTGTTCGTTTGCTGCAATTACAATTACAGTTTTGTGCAATTCTTTACACTTCACTCGACTGACACGGTTGGTATTGATGCCGTAATGCTAAAAACCCCTGTAAACTAACTATGCCCACACACAAGCACATCATTATAGTTATAATTTGCTCCATGATACCAAATTTTTGTATCATAATAGCTGCAGTTTCAAATCTTTCAAAGTTGCAAATAGCCATGCAATATTTAATTACATTGTTAGTTACCCACCTACATAATTATATATTTGTGTGTATTATTAATACATTACGATACAAGTGCGAAAATTAGGAAACCCCCTTCGGTCGTGTTTTAATTTATCGCCACTCGTTGCGAATTACCTATTCGCACATGTATCGTACAACGTTTTACAGTACAATATGGCCCTTTGAATTTTTGACATAGTTGCGTAATATGCTAATTATCGCACTAGTGCGGTAAAGTAGCTCCATATGTACTGTAAAATATATAACGAATGCTCAAGTATTTTGGTAATTAATTATAGTATCATTTGACTGTGATATTTATGTCATTTCTCTTAATTCTTTGCTAATTGGGATATAGTTATTGACTATGATGCTGGTTACAGGGTTCGAATCCCAGTGAGGCCAACTATTTGTGTGATGTGCACGGACGGATATTCCTGAAATACGTACGTTTTCTAAGTATACAGAGTGATCAATCCAAATGGGTCAGTAGGGAGAAGTCAGAAACTATGAGAGATAGCGAAATCTGTTCTTAGGGAATCTAGATGGCAGTCGCTTTCGTAAAAACTAGTGCCCACGTCAATTCTTGGGATTGGTTGCCAAGTGGACCCCAGGCTTCCATGAGCCGAGGCAAAATGCCGGGACAACGCGAGGAAAATGATGATTGCATAAAAAAAATTCTAATTTTTTATTCAAATTTCAGGATCAATTATACAAACAAATACTACACGCGATTACATAAAGAATATTGACCAGGTTCGATTCCCGATTATGTATGAGAGTTAAAAAAAAGGTTGAATGTCATTATTATTAAATCTAAAATCGACGCCATGGTTCCTAAGAACAGATTTCGCTATCTCTCATAGTTTCTGACTTCTCCATATTGGACTGATCACCCTGTATAATTGTGCCATATTTTTGTAAAAAAAGAGTGTCGTACGTGTGAAAAATAGGTATGACAATTTAAAACAAACCTGTTTGTCAACAAATCAAAGTAGCGGAACTTTATTTATAGGCATTCGATTCGAACGATTTCAATGCGTACATTTATTCCCCCGTTACACCATAAAGACTCTTATTTCAAGGATATTAAGAACTAAAAAACAGTACCTAAGTTATTACTTTAATTGTGAAATGCAATTGAAGCGTTTGAAATTAAATGATGAATTATAATGGCGTTAAATTACTCTGAAATTTCAATATCAGTGTTCGGTATGATTGCGTTTCGGTAAAGCGCGAAATCCTGCTGAGGTACTTATTGCCGAAATCCTATATTTATAAATTGCAAAAAATTTATGTAGAAAATGTTTATGGTTGGTATCCCAGCTGTCGAATATCTTGGTCCAATGTACATTGCGTCTCACTCTCTCACTAAGCAAAATGTGAGACGCAAATATACATTGGACTAATACATTTAACAAGTGGAATACCACAGTAAGCTAGGAACTTCAATTAAGTAGTCTTATTTAAATCGGTTTCAAATTTCAATCTGTTACGATACCGATCTCTCAGTGTCAAAAGTGCCGTTTATTCAACCAAAAAACGCTTGACACTGACATTGGTTTCTTTCCGCTGTGACTTCTTACAAGCATAGTTCGAATCGGGCCATTAGTCTAAATAAGTTACATGCATTTGTATTCGCATGTTTTTTCTTTTTCACAATTTTCCCTTAAACGGCTGCTAAAAGTGCTAGATTTTGATAGATCTATAAATCATTAATAACTGTGGAGATTTGAGAAAATAAAGAATATCATAGATAAATTTGCAGTCGCGCAACTGACTACATGGTATGATGGTAAAAGCCTGACCTACTGGATATGATCATAAGGACCTATGTGATCATTGTCAAGGGGGCGCTGTTTATTCTCATGTATGTCAGTATAGTATGAAAAAATTAGTTCCAATGAAATTCCGCAACATGGCGCGTGATCATATATTCATATAAGAAATAAAAAGAAGCGCGAATAACACGCGAAAAATTAATTCGCAAAATCCGTTTTGTAACCGTTAAAGATTCGCAATTGTTAGTCGATCAGGGAAACAGGTAGCTTGTTATTGCAAATCATATCACGTAATACAATTTATACCGATTGTGCTTGAAAAAATGTCATCATCGTCTGTCACCTGTCAGTAGAAAATACAGTGTGGAAAAAACTAATGGGCCATGGAGGGAAAGTGTCTTAACACCTTAAGCTAGCTTATTTTACTTAAAGGAAACATTCTTTTATTTTTAAAAATAAACAAAATTTGCATTCACAGATATATTTTTTTAATTCGCTTGTATCGCCTGGGAATTGAACCGACAAAATCTGATATTTTATTCCTCTAGTCGATACAGTACATGTTAATGCTAAACTGTCTCCAAGAAACATTTTACACTCGTCTGTCGTACAAAATACTATAGAGTTTTGAATGATTCACGGTTAGTTTCACTAGACTTATATTGACCGGGATATAGACCGTGATTACCTACGATCACGTGCGATCACGGTCTATATCCCGGTCAATATAAGTCTAGCGAAATACTATATTTAGTATTTTTTAAATTTTTAGTCTGTTCGATTCCCGGGCGAGAGAAGAAATAAATAAAAAATCTTTGATGCAGTTTAGTCTCTTTAAAAAAATAAAAGAATGTTCCCTTTAAGTAAAATGAGCTAACTTAAGGTTTTAAGGTACTTTCCCTCCAGGGCCCATTAATTTTTTCCACACTGTATATTATTATTTTACTTTTTTTAATATTGTACACTTACTATTTTATTTACCGAAAGCGTACTTTTTGCTGAAACCGAAACCGATACCGAAGGTCGGCTGAAACTGAACCTGCACCTCACCTGCACCAAACCGAAAACGAAACTTATAATTCATTGCGGCTAAATATTTCGCATTTTTTTTTGTCCGAAACCGAACATTGACATTTATGCCTAAACCTACCGAAACCCAAACTTTAGACTTGCACAAAATTTTGTTTAAATTAAAATTTGAACATAAAAAAATACCCAGCTGATCTGATGATGGAGACAGGTGGCAATGGGAACTCTGTGATAAAACAACGCAACCTTGTGTTTGGGGTTTTTTAAATTGTCTCGATGAAATAAAAAATAAATAAAAATAAATGTGGAAATAAAAGTTCAGTCAGCGATAAAAGCTTGTACCAAAAATGTAATTTTTGCAAAAACTTATTTTCCGTTTGCATCATAGAGAAACACGTACGAGGTCCGATAGGCAACGTAATCCCAAATATTGATTCAGATACAAAGGTACAAATTTATAAAATAAAAAAATCGCCTGACCCTGACTCCGACTTGGATGGCAAGATACTTATAAAAACGTAAAATCTAAAATGGCACTTTAATTACAAATACCTCGGTACCAGTTCCCAGTTAACGTTTTATTAATTGTCACTACCTTATCCGATACGTAAGTTACGTAACATGCGGTCGCATTCGAGATGATGCACCGTTTCCACATATCAAGTTTCTCTACTACTCTTGCGACTTGCGACACATTCGAATAGCTATCGTTTACGTCTAAGTATAGAAAATAGCAATACATGAATAGAGATAAATTACAGGTATTTTCGGCGTATATAGAGGTGAGGTAAATTAAAAATAAAGACTGTTAATCTCCGTACAGTAGATATGATATGTATAAACATTTATTTCGTTCCTCTACCTACAAACGATATCAATTCTCAATGCCGGTATTTAAATCCGATGTCAATTCTCAATCCGATATTGGCCCTCAATACCGGAATTCCGGAATTATACCTATCTGTATTGAAGTTTACCATTTCTAGAATCTTTTTTAAGGTAAAATAAGACAAATACTCAATAAAAACCGGACAAGTGCGAGTCGGACTCGCCCACCGAGGGTTCCGTACAAATTATTGTTATAGCGGCAATAGAAATACAATGTCTGTGAAAATTTCAATTGTCTAGCTATCACGGTTCATGAGATACAGCCTAGTGACAGAAATACAGACGGACAGTGGAGTCTTAGTAATAGGGTCCCGTTTTTACCCTTTGGGTACGGAACCCTAAAAATGGTCCGTTTACAATATATTCACATTTACAATTTATCAACACAATCTATCTATTTTCTGTATTAACAACCGTCTTCTTCATAATTTTAAAAGTTTTTGTTACCTAACTGGGGGCACGGCAGTGCCCCCGCCAAGTCGAGCAAAAAAAAAGAGACACGGCCGTACCATCCTTTTTTTGAAGCTATTCAGATTTTTTTATAGAATATAATTTAAAAAATTCTAATACCGGAATTCCGATATTTCGATGTCGATGCTTTTCAATCGACCTAACTAACTTAATTTACATAAGTAATTATGCCATATTTTTTGCATAGCATGGGGATCTCGTTTACATTAGGCAAGTACTACTATAAGTAATATTACTTAGTATAATATTTAGTTACTACTATTGCATTAAAATTGCGATTAATAAACGTAATTACATTATCTGTAAATTAAATTTTACCATATGTTCATCCTTATATAATGCGTATACCATCTTTTGATTAGCAGTTTTTATTTTTAACAGGTTTCTGGCATAGCCTAGTTATATTGTATAACGGTCTATTATATGTTAATAGTCGTAACAAAGGACTAGCCACAGCAAAGTTAACGTTTTTGTACTTTTCGTCAAGTCACACACTGTTCTCGATGAAATTAGGACAGAAGGCCTTCCCAATATTTAAAAAAATCAAAAATCGATATCTGCCTCTCTATCGCTCTTGCATATTCGAGCGACAGAGCTAGATAACTTTTTCGATGTTGGCGGTATTTAATTTTTATATTTATTAGGCACACAAAACCGATAACATTTGTTATATGAAATAATTATTTACAGAAGAGGTTTTGGTTGGGAATGTCAATGCCATCCACTGTATGCACATCATGAAATATGTACATATACTAAGCAACACAACTAACTTACTACCTACTACTACTTACACTAACTACTACTACTTACTTATACTAAGTAATACAACTAACTTAATTGCACAATAAAACCATTTGACACACAAAACATAATTCACATAAAAAAGAGAGAAAATAAAGCAAAGAAATGTACAATGTACACATACATTAAAGGAAAATCAAAAATGAGATTGAAACACACTAAGATCATTGAAACCTAACGTAAAGGTGATTGATGGCAAAGAACTTCCATAACCTGTTTCCGAAAGATTGTAAATCTCGAGTTGCATAAAATATGACTATGCTTAGATACAAGGTCATTGTACAGACGGCACATTCTTACAATAGGGTTGTAAAAGGAAGTATTATATCTATACACGGATTTGAGTTTTTATTATTATAGCATTCGTCTACACGTAGAGCAAAAGATAGTGTCCAAAAATGACCCCAATTGTCCAAAATCAGTCCCCAAAAATATACCTATTTAACAAAAACGACATATCTACATTGTTTTGACAACAGCAGCGGATGAGAGGATTAAAATAAATCCACTAGTTAAGTAAGATAAATCTGTACCTTCAGAGAGGTAAAACAGCATAAGTGACGAACTTATTTTTAATTTTTTTTCCAAAAATTGAAATGTGTAATCGTATATTTCGGAACTATTGGCCACTTACTAAAATCACCTATACTATGTTTATGTCCAATACTAATATATAAGATGACATTTAGTTTTTTTCGTTTCCTGTAAATTCATGTCTAGTGTAGTTATGTTGTTCTTGTAAACATGCCTTCAGTAGAGCAAAAGCCTTTAGGTAGGCCCTCAGGCCGCGTAGCCAACACGCCAATCGCTAACGCTCCGTAGCAATCAAAACGCAACTGTCACTGTCGCACTAATATGAAAGAGTGATAGAGACACAAAGCGTTTCGTTGTCGAAGCGATAGCGATTGTGACTTTGGCTAGGCCGGGTGTCATAAAACGTAAGTGGCAACCGTTTATTCATAAGTTATGGATCAACTAGTGATCGGCGATTCGGTTGCCACTAAGGGTTTTTTTATCTTGTTAAGAGTCACACGAACACGACGCTAAAAAGCCGCTCCCATATATACAATCGAGTTACGCTCTCATTCTAAAACGACATACTTATTACGTGAATCTTGGCGTGAACATTTACTTAACATGTATCTACCTATGTCTCGTACTTTATTGGTTTTCGTACATCATCATAACTCTTAAGAGCCTGGCTCTTGTCGGTGGAGTAACCGCCACTCCGTTCTTCTCTCTGCCACTGTTTTGAGCTCCTGATACGTCACTACGTTAATTTTTTCTTTGGCTTGGTCCAAAAACGCACGTCTCGGTCTTCCTCTGCCTCTCTTTTCTTCTAATCTTCCTTCTATTATAGACTTTATGTAAGTATCGTGCCGTATCCAGTGCCCCAACATGTTTCCCCTTCTGTTTTCAATTGTTCTCAGCAGAGATCTCTTCTCACGTATCAAATCCAATACTTCTGCATTCGTTTTCCTCTCTTTCCATTTATCTCAATGTCCACATTTCAAAAGCGCTTAATCTGTCCTCACGCTGGGTTAATGTCCACGTCTCGCTACCATATAACGTTATACTCCAGACGTAGGTTGGTTCCACGGTTCGTACGAAAAAAAAGACCATTTGATTGATAATTGACCTTAATAGTAAACTTGCATACCTACAATACATCATTTATTGATAGTAAACAACTAAGCATTGCTTATTGTACCTATTCTAATTTATTAAGTAGGTACTTACGTATGTTGTTTACAAGAAGAGGAATTAACATATTTAAATGTCAAAATTAACAAGCACAACACGATTAAATTCATTAATGAATGTTCAATTTGGTAACGAAGCAATTGCCATCACTTTTGTATGACCTTGGATCGAAAGAGATGTTCTTGTTACAAACCACTTACAAACCAAATTAAATGATTGCATATCAATACGTAACTTTATATATCTTGCAAACTTAAATTGTTTTATATTAAATGTGTCTGTAAATACAACTCTCGTATAATTAAACATACGATTCAATTTTGATCAAACTTGAAATAGAAATATGCCCGTATTAAACATATTTTCACGTTTAATGAAAATCGTGTTTAATATTCAATTGCTTATAATTATAGGAGCCATTGCAGCAACTTATCGGGTAGTAAATTTGTAACCGATATTGGCTTTTGCTAATTACCCAAAAAAATACGAATATTTAAAAGTCAGTTATTAGTTAGTTAGGGTCATATTTTCGATTTCTTGGTTATTATAAGAATTAGGAGCGAAAAATTAATTCCATGCAAATGTTCAAATGCTCCTTAAAAGAGGAAGACTGAATGACCATAGCTGGTGCAAATTAATTAATTAATATGTGTACAAAACGTGAGAGATAGATAGATAACAGCAAGTCGTTTTAAAATGAGACCGTAAATCCGATTGTATGGCGGCGGCTAGGTTTGTGTAACTTAAATAAATAAATAACTAAAATACATACTTACGGTCCATCACGGCATCACATCACCTACATGCATTGCATAATACAAACACTAGACCAGTATGATGGCGCCGTTAGCTAACTGCATTGATTACAACTGTATCGCTTTGTAGGTTATGTTGCGTTGTTTTTGATGAGCTGTGTTACTTTGATAAACCTGTATCTGAGATCTAAATCAATGGATTGTTGCAAAATATACGAAAAAAATATCTTACTTGTTATAAAAAAAAACCGATTGGGTATATGGGTAAGAATGCTCCAAATTATTTTTCACCACATCAACTGGTAAAGGCTGTCTTGATTGTTCAAAAACTGATAAGAAATTTGCATTTAATTCACATGTGAGGCAAAGTAATCAGATGCAAATTTTGAGTTGTTTTCTTGTTTGCTGGTAGAATTTTTTTAAATGATGATTTTGAATGATAAATATTTAATAACATTCATTTTGAACATGAGTGAATTAACAATTTATGTCATATATGTACGTTGAATATTTTTTTAACTCTTTGCATACCTACCTATTAGTACCTATACGCTGAAAACTGTTAGTAGGTTCTTACGCACTTACATAATTATAATGTAACCGGATCGTATAAGTTATTATAATAACTATTGTTCATTATGGTTATGTAAATGAGTTGACTTTCAAATTATGTACCTCTTCACAATTGTCAAAAAAGATGTAGCCGGTCGGCAACGGTGGCAATACTTGTTTGACTAATGACATGTAAAAGTGAATACTTGTGTATTTAAATTAGCTTGTCACCCTGAGGCGTTTCACTCACTTTTCGCTGCGCTTTATTTTTCGACCGCTTTATTAATATTGCTCCTTGTTAACGTTAATAAAATTTTAATTTTGTATTAAGGAGAAATGTCTGCAACTCTGTACACGATATTACAATACCGGGGCATATAATGGTGTGAATATTCGCTGTCAACGGGTATTAAGCTCGGTAGCTCAGTTGGGGAACTGCGAGCTGGTAGACGCGAGACTCGCTTGACACAATCCATTTTTCCTTTGTTTCTAAGCGATATCAAATATTAATAAAATCTATGCATAAATCATTTCCTGCACCTTGCCAAGAGGGCAAGGTTTGTTTTAGGTATTTTATTTGTTATAGTTATTAGGTTTACTTTTAGTAGTATTTTTGCCATAATTTTTTTATTGTAACTTCTGTATTTACCATCTTTTCAATAAAGAATATTCACATTCCCTGCAATAAAAAAAATATCTAAATTATAATAATACCTACGTTTTACCCCATAAATATTCTTTTCAAGCTGCCTAACGTTTGCCAATCAATACCTCAAGGCAGTCGGGATCATCAATTCAGTGCTTTACTGACCGGCCAAAACATTTAGAACAGTCCCTTGACTTCACATGACAAATGACAGTCTTTTGTTTCACTTTTATCTTGGTATCATCATCATTCCAAAATGACAGACTGGTCTAAGAGCGTTATTACCTACCTGTTATTACACTAGGTGACTTTTTAGTCAGAAGTAGGCACAAGTGTGACTATTAATGTCGGCAAAAACATGACCTGTTTAGAAATCTTAAAGTATGTCTAATTATCTATTTCTCAATTTTATTTGAAGGTTCATCATCATCATATATATACATATTTAAGAGTAGGACTTGTCGGTGGAACAATTTCCATGTTTAGCGGTCCTCTGCATTCTCTATTTGAAGGTTCAAGAGAATCAAGAGTTACTAGAGAGAGGTACTTAAAAAGAAGCAATGTTTTGACATTTAACACATTGTTTTACATTGCGTTGTCATGTCATATTAAGCAGTAAAATATAGGCAACTTAAATAACTTAGGTAAGCTTAGAATCGAAGTTTCACAAAACTATAACGTCTATAATAATAGGTACTTATAGTATAAAATATGCTAAGTGCATTTATCGAGTAGCAGAAATTTATGCATTATATAGCGATATATACTTTTACGGAAACGTACGAACGTGTCGTACTATTTCAGTCAGTCTCGGTACAAAAAGTACTGAGGTTGACTGAAGTAGCATGACAAATACGAACTTTTCCGAGAAAATACGATGGAAAACAATTATTCACTGCATCTGTAGCCCTGCACAACCTGCACAAGTGTATTTGTTTTATTTATCAGATTTTTTATTGTGGTACATATTTGTATTTATATTTGAATTCTAAATTTGTTGAAAAATGTGACTTTTTCATATTTACCGTGTAAGTGGCTAGGTTTTGTACTTGTGTGTTAAACAGTACTACATTAAGACCTTAATTTATTTGATGAAAACCAAGCAAAGTCTGTCCGCAATATTCTAGACCTTTGATGTTTTCAGAAATGACGTGTGACTTCTGAAGTCGCCCTGTTTAGGTAGGGTAGGTAGCGCTGGCATCCGATATCGGACGATTCTCAATACCGGTAAACCGGTATTGTAATCCGATGTTGGCCCTCAATACCGGAATTAATACCGGTATTGAAAATGACCATTAAATTACTCTACCGTCACTGGAAGCTTTATAATTGAGAGAGCATATCTGTTTCCGTCGAATTATCACCAGTCTAGTGCTTTATTTGACTCTTGTTTCTGGCAACAGTGGCGACACCTGGCGGACCGCGCCATTTTTACACCAGGTAAAAGATGTCCGGTGAACTGTTTGTCATTGGCATTCAGTTTCCCGTCGAAACAACAAGTCCGCAGCGAGCCAGGCTCACTGACCCTGCGGCCATTACAATTTAAATTTTAAAAAATGAAATGAAATTGTTACGTGTGATTCCTTAAATCAATACGTTATATTAATTAAAGTGAATTTAAGTGTAAAAAGTGACCACGTCACGTAAGTACCTTGATTTCTAATATTAGTAAAATGAGTATGTGGTCATATATTTTGTGATGGGGTCACGTTCGCCGGGGCGGTCGCGGCCTCATACACCTCCCTTGTTCCAGACGGGAGCAAGGGTTTCCTAGTTAGCTCAGAGGAGAGAGAGGGTGCAGAGGGAGACAAGGAAACACAGGTTTAATGCTGTAGTATAAATCGGCGGGCTTTTATGCCGGTTTATTATAAATCAAGATTACTTAGGTCTAGGTATCCTAAGCTAGGTACGACGCGGGGTGGCTTCTAATTATCGCAACGGTACGGCGCGGACCCTAAGCTACTCGCGGATTCGGGAACGGTATCCCCTAAGGGTGAAGGGGATGGTGAGACGGGAAGGATATGCGAATCGGGGGGGAGCGCCTAGGGTGCCTACGCGTCTAAAACACGCCGGCTCTGACCAGGGCGATAGGGAGTATCAAGGGTGCCTACGCGTCTAAAACACGCCGGCTCGGACCAAGATACAGGGTAGGACGGGTTACGTAATCCAGGTGCCTACGCGTCTGAAAACACGCCGGCTCTGACTGGGCTACGGGAATCAGGAAGGGTCGGAGGGGAACCGGGTGCCTACGCGTCTGAAAACACGCCGGCTCGACCGGGAGATCAGCTGTCCTCACTGCGGAAGGCGGTGAGCCCAACTGACGCTGTTGTATGGGCGCGCGCCGCTTTTATACTCTCGGCACGGCGCGCGGCGGGTGGGGCGAGTGGGCTGGCACTCGATCGGTGGCCGCGGCTCGATAGGTAGCTCCGCTGTCTGTCACGTGGCCGTTGCATGATGTTGTAATGCGCGGCTAGGCGCGCCATTACAGTCCCGTCACCCGTCTGGAGATTTTTACCTATGGGGAAAAATCACCGTTAGAATATGCTGGCTGAAAGACGATACCATTTCTTTTTTTTTTTTTTATTATTATTATTATTATTTTTATTTACTGGATGCTATTATGTTTATCTCTCGTTTTTGTATTTATTATAAGTATTCGTCTTCCTATTTGCAACACGTTTATTTATTTTGAGCCTACGTTCTCTGTTTGACCCGCGTCTTGTTTTTTTTTTAAAGTTATTTATTGTAATCCTAGAAACGGGAGTTGGAAGGGGCAGACCTCGGCGGACTTTCTCTGATCAGATCGGGGAAATCCTGAAGAAAGGCCAGGTCAAGAGCACCCTAAACCGGCGAGCGTGTATGAGGAATGTTATGAAAGTGAAGGAAGCGAAAGAGGTATGTCAGGATCGTAGCAAGTGGAAATCCGTGGTCTCTGCCTACCCCTCCGGGAAATAGGCGTGATTATATGTATGTATGTATGTATGTATTTATTGTAAGTATATTCCCACTATATTGTTGTTCAGTTGACTTAATGTTACCAATTCACGTTCACTGTTATGTACTTACTTGGTCTGTAACCTATTCTTTCTATGTGCTTGTATTATTCTATTCTATTTATTCACCATGTCGCGGGTTTATTTATGTTTATATTAAGTATCTATTGCGGTTTACTGGTCACACTTTTGATTGCACGGTAATTATTCTTCATTTTATTACTTTACTTTATTTAAACAATAGGTTTTTTTTTAATACACATTTTTTTAAATGCTTCTACGGTACTTAAATCTGCTGACGGTTTTTTTTTACTACACTTTATTAAGTTTTTTTTTTACTACACTATTTGTTTTTCTTATTACGGTACTTTAATATAATCACTGTTATATTTTTATATTATTTCACTACACAATTTTTTTTATTTAGTCTTCTTTTCCCCCCTTTTTTCTTTTGCTGTGACGTTCGTAGGGCGGGTGCGCCTGCCGCGTTCGCGGCCTCCTCGTATGGCCGCCGTTCCTCTTTCTGCCCGCCCTGCGCGTCCTTTTCTTGTTTCCTCCCTCCGTGTCAGGTCTCGTGGACGGTGCCGGTGCCGGTGGCGATATGTAACTTACTTTTTGTTATCCATCCTATATCTATTTTTCTTCTATTAAATTGACGTTTAAGGGTCCCATGTTCCATTTCTGAAGTCGGTTCGTGTCCGCGCTGCGTGGTTTGTGTTTTTCGAATTTTCTTCTTCCGGTTATATTTTGTCGCTAGTCTCTGTGTGTGCTGCGTAAGGTTCGCTTTTGCTCGGCGGCGCGTGACTCGGTTTGCGGCTGTTTTTTCGGATGTCTGGTCAATCTCACCGAAATGTACCTGTGATAGCGGGTACGCATCTTCTTCGGATATCTGGTTATTCTCACGGTAATCTACACGGATTCGGTACTGACCTGACGGTTTTTCCACTGGTACCACGGGGAAACTACGTGAGCTGTGGGACCTCTCGATCACGCCCTGTTGAAGCATGTCACTCACGTGTTTGTCGGTTATTTCTTGCTCTTTCGGATTTCGCGGATTGTATCTCTGTTTTACGGGTCCTGTGTGTTTTAGTTCTATTCTGTGATGTACCTTTGTGAACGGTGTGGTTGGCTGCTGTTGACTGGATTCGGAGGTTATGCTATTCTGGTTTTCTTCTGGAGTGTCTACTTTTTGCTTGTCCTCTCCGTTTTTCGGATTTTTTCTCTGGGTATCTTTGTCATCGGGGTCTTCTTCGTCTTGGCTCTCTCCTGGCCATTTTATTGACATTCCAAGTCGTTTCAGGACGTCCATTCCTATTATAATGTCCGTCGCTGACGGCAGCACCCTCAGCCAGTGTCTGATTTTTACCTCTTTGACTTCTATGTCGACCAACAAGTTGTTGTGGGTTTGTGTCCTGGTCCCATTCGCTAGTATTACTTCTCTTGTTTTTAGCTTATTTTGGTACGCGATGTTCTTACATTCATTATATACTTGCTGGTTGATGTACGAGTTGGTGGATCCTGTGTCTATTACGCCTCGGTATTTTCTTCCCATTATGTGCAAATCGGTGTATATGCGGTTGTCGCTCGCCTGTGGGCTATCGGCTGCTCCTAGCTTTTCCTGCCCTATCCAGGTTGCTTTCCTGCAGCAGGCCTTACTCAGCACTCCCAGTTTTCCACACTGGCTGCAAAACACTTGGCGTCTGCCCCTGCAGGCGTCCGCGTTATGTCCCGGTTTCCCACAGGACCAGCAGCTGGTCTTGGGGTCGTACTTCGGATGCACTGTGTGGCTCGTACTCTCTCTCGGTTCGGGTTTCGGTTTCTGGTTGTCGCTGCATCGGTCGTCCCTACCTTGGGTCGTTTGTTCGCTACTTGCTTGTTTGTCCTCCCTCCATTTGTTATTGTCGCTGGCGTCTCGCCACGCTCCTGACGACGTCGTTGCACCGTACGTGGGTGTTCTTATATTTTCATACTCGGTTCCTAACTTTAACAGTTCTGGTAAGGTCTTATAGTCTTGCCTTTTGATGTATAGCTTGTAGCTATGTAACATATTCTCGTGGATGCGGTGTAACTTCGCTGCTTCGTCGAGACTTCCGTACCTGCGCATCAGCGTCAGAATGTCTGTGACGTAGTCGGTAAACCTCTCCTGGTCTCCTTGTTTTCTAGTGACAATTTTGGCTATGAGATCCTCTTCATAATTGGCCGGGTAGTAGTACAGCTTAAATGTTTGCAGGAATTGATTCCAATCGGTCCATGAGTCTACGTAATTTCTGTACCACAGGAGCGCTCTGCCCTGCAGGATGCGTGGTAGTGCGGGCAGTATGTCCTCTTTTCCGACCTTGCTGGCGTCGATGAGCTCTTCCAATCTTTCGATGAACTCGACGGCGTTGTCTGTAGTTTTAAACGAGAGGTTCCATTCTTTTATTAATTTTGTGATCACCTTTGCATTGTTTTCCGCCATTTTATCGGCTTCTTCCTCTTTCAGGATCTCCACCAAGCCCTTGCGTATCTCCTCTACGGTTAAGTCTTCAGTCGGTACGCCACGTGCCGTGGCTTCTTGTATTAATTCGGGTTTTTTGAGTCGGTATATCCAACTTGTAGGCATTTCTAATACCTACCGGTAAGCAGCGGTATACGGTGTTTTTTTTTTTTTTTTTTTTTTTTTTTAACCTTATTACTTGGATGGAGCGTGTCGGGGGTCCTGGAGTACCTCTGTGCGGGCTAGGTGTACTCTACGGGTGGGCGGGATGCGACAGTCCCAGTTGCCTCGGTGCGGTGATGCTACGTGTAGCGGCTGTATGGAATATATGAGTACACGGGGCGGTATATGTTAAATATTTATTTATTTATTTATTCTGTCCTCTCTCGAGCAATGGTTCCTTCCAGGATACCTTATGGACTCCTACGTGAGTTTTTTCGTTGGGCGCCAGATGTGATGGGGTCACGTTCGCCGGGGCGGTCGCGGCCTCATACACCTCCCTTGTTCCAGACGGGAGCAAGGGTTTCCTAGTTAGCTCAGAGGAGAGAGAGGGTGCAGAGGGAGACAAGGAAACACAGGTTTAATGCTGTAGTATAAATCGGCGGGCTTTTATGCCGGTTTATTATAAATCAAGATTACTTAGGTCTAGGTATCCTAAGCTAGGTACGACGCGGGGTGGCTTCTAATTATCGCAACGGTACGGCGCGGACCCTAAGCTACTCGCGGATTCGGGAACGGTATCCCCTAAGGGTGAAGGGGATGGTGAGACGGGAAGGATATGCGAATCGGGGGGGAGCGCCTAGGGTGCCTACGCGTCTAAAACACGCCGGCTCTGACCAGGGCGATAGGGAGTATCAAGGGTGCCTACGCGTCTAAAACACGCCGGCTCGGACCAAGATACAGGGTAGGACGGGTTACGTAATCCAGGCGCCTACGCGTCTGAAAACACGCCGGCTCTGACTGGGCTACGGGAATCAGGAAGGGTCGGAGGGGAACCGGGTGCCTACGCGTCTGAAAACACGCCGGCTCGACCGGGAGATCAGCTGTCCTCACTGCGGAAGGCGGTGAGCCCAACTGACGCTGTTGTATGGGCGCGCGCCGCTTTTATACTCTCGGCACGGCGCGCGGCGGGTGGGGCGAGTGGGCTGGCACTCGATCGGTGGCCGCGGCTCGATAGGTAGCTCCGCTGTCTGTCACGTGGCCGTTGCATGATGTTGTAATGCGCGGCTAGGCGCGCCATTACAATTTTAACAGTTTTTCTGTTCGGACCACTACCTACATTTTAAATTATTGTGCCAAATAATTAACCAATTTACTATAGTGCTTTATTTGCAGATCTTTCTATCCGATTATACTTTTTGTGAGAAATTATACAATCGCTTGCATTTTTGACGAACGCTGAGAGTCAAGACGCAAATTTAAATTTGCCGTTCACTTTGATATTGAAACGAAATTAAAGGAACCTTCGGTCCCTAAGACTCCAGTATTTTATTTAAAATGCTTCTTGACGTTCAACGCTTGGGAAGCGCAGCATGGTCTGAGGGTAGATACTCTGATATACAAAAAATTTACAATCATACTCCAGGTTTCATAGACCTGAAAACAAACGAAGAGGTAATCATGTATGATACTTTACGCCATCTAGCTTATTCTGATAGAATCATATGCAGCTATTACCTACTCCATTTTGAAACAAAAACAGGCGATTCAAGATAGATTTCGTAGTCTTTTATCGTGGGCTAAAAGTATGAAATTTTTCTTATGAATTAAATACTAGTTGATGAGCTCGATTTACAAAAGATTTCCTCTGATCTTCTGCAATTAGTTTGTGGTTACCGCGCCGAAGCTATTGAAATACGCAGAGAGGCCATTACAAGCCAAATTAAAGAGCCACTTGTCAAGGCATTAGTAAACAAAATCCCCCCTTGCACAACTAATAACATTTTTGATGCTGATTCTTTTACATCACCTCTTGAAAAGGCAGGAGGAGTTTGAAACATGTTTGGCCTCTTAAACATAATGATATTACCAAGGCAAATCAGCCTAACAGCCGCCCCTCGCGGGGGCAAGGCATACAAAAACCTACAATTCCATCGCGTGGAATTCAGTGCAATGCGAGCTCAGGGTACTTTTCCTTGCAAAATACGCATATGCAAACCTGTACCGACGCACCCTCGCGGGGTGTATGTCATTGGCAAAATTGTCAACAACCAAATTACCCTTGGGTCAACCTTCAAAAAAACCACCTTGCTTACCACACAAGTGGAAGAGCGTAGTTTCAAAATTGAGGCTCGCGGCCCGGTCGTGGAGGTAAGTACTAGAGGATAAGGAAATTCCAGTAGAGGTTACAAAGGCAACCAGAAACGGCAGAAACCATGACTCGGAACCGTTTCAAGTAGGCCGGTAGCGCACTTCCTCATACAGTGGAAGAAAATGGGAGCACCAGTATTTCTGGTGCTCCCATTGTCTCATTTGCTATTGCATTAAAGTTAATACGAGGGTATCGCATACCATTCCTTGCATAACCACTTCTGGTGTATCCCAATTTAAAATCAGGCCCCTTTCATCACACTCCTGTGTCAAAAGAAAATTTCTTCAATTGTGCACTAGAATTAATATTTATTTATTTGCATTGCTATTTTAAGAAATGGATAGTGATCAGAGAATGGGTGAGCTTCGCAAGCATATTGCAGTTGGCAATGTCAACACTCTTTGCCAAGATAATAATTGTTTTAAAAACAAACGTTGCCTCAAAAATTGCTTTCCCTGATAACGAGTCAATCCTGTCAGAGGTTAGTGGTGAATTATATAAATAAATAAATATTTGGGGACAATCTTACACAGATTGACCTAGCACCAAACTAAGCAAAGCTTGTACTATAAGTACTAGGCGACGATATATACCTATATACATATATAGAAATATACATACTTATATACATAGAAAACACCCATGATTCAGGATTCTCAGGAACAAATATCTGTGTTCATCATACAAGTAAATACCCTTGCCGGGATTCGAACCCGGGACCATCGGCTTCATAGGCAGGGTCACTACCCACTGCAGACCGATCGTCAATATATAGTTAATGATGTCAATGATGCTCCGTGCTCAAAATGAAGGCTCAAGGCATTCTAAGTGTAGCACTAACCGTCACCAAGCTTCATTTCTCCTCTTTTCCTTTTATCGGACGGATCAGCTCGACCAATTTTCAACTTGAAAGCGCTAAACGGTTTATATACTGGTCGAACCGTTTCACCACATAAACATGCATCGGATACCCGACTTCCTCAACCAAATGACGGGGTGTGCAGGTATATGCCATAATAATCATAATATACTTCCACGTACAAGTCTCACGTTTCACGCACGTACGCCAAGTGTATTTTCTATACTGACAAAATTGACAAAAACGTTGTCAATACTGACAAATTGGGTAGCTCAGACCTTGCGGCAACAATGGAATGTCAGAATTGTAGTTTACCTAGACGATTTTCTGATTGTCCATCAAAATGCCATACTACTAGATCATGTCAAAATCTTTATTCGAACCCTCATAAGTATCGATGGTAAGTAAATTTCACCCTGCCAGACCCATCGAACACATCGTTCCTAATACCGCAAAGTGTGTCGAGCGATTAAATTGGTGGGTATAAAGTTGACAGGCGTCAACAACTCTACATCACCCTCCCCACCAATTTTCTAAAACCGATGTCCGGGTCGCAGTTGAACGACCTAGCTCTTTCGGGAGCTTCGGAACCTTCATTGCAATCAGAAAGAAATGTTAGCGATCCTTCATGTTCTTCAAGGTTACGCTCACCTGTTGCATCACAGTTTGATGCCTATACAATGCGACAACAGGACGGCCGTAATCCGTCTAATGAAAGAAGGGGGATCGAAATCGTTAGCCCTGGTAAACATAACCCATCGGACTTTAGATCTTCTAGATCAAAATCAAATACACTTTAGCATACATTATCTACCGGAGAAGTACAATTGTCAAGCCGATCAATTATCGCGTCGTCACCTACCGCCGGAATGGCACTTACTACCGGCTTGCGTGGATACAGTTTTTGCGAAGTGGGAAATACCGGTGGTGGATCTATTCGCCTAGGCAACAGCCCACATGGTACACAATATTATGTATCCCGAGACCTGAAAGACCCTCAAGCGATGTACCACGCATTCAGTATTCCGTGGAACTATCCACTCGCGTGGGTATTCCCACCACCTTTTCTGATGCCCATAGTCCTCGCTCACTTGAACCAATCGACCGGGATATTTCTGGTAATGATGCCTTGCTAGGGAAAAAATGTTCTGGCGGGCAGATCTCAAAGCCCGAGCGCTAGCAAGGCCGCTTACTCTGAGACACCTGCGGAAGAAACTCAATCTCATCGGCACGTCGACAGGGTTACCACCTCCCTAAGTCGAGGAAATGATTCTCGAGGTTTGGAAGTATACTCTGTATAAGTATACTCTCTAGTCATGGAGCTCAGATCAATTATCATTGCTTAACAATTCTTGCAGAAAAATGACTTTAAGAACTTACAAAAAAGCTTGAGCTTGGCAACGTTGGATTTCTTTGGCATGTACAAATATATATATAAACTAGCACAATTTTTATCGGATTTACATCAAATAAATAAATTATCAGTATAATACCATACTTTTACACAAGTCAGTCGTTTCTACATTGTGTAACACTGAAACATCAAGTTGTTTGAGTTCACATGTTCTGATAAAACATATTCTTAAGTCGATTTCCTTAACGTGTCCTAAAACGACTAAACCCCCATTTTGGGATGTTGATTAACTGATAATTCTTTAACAATGCTTTCCAAATAATGTGTCATACTGCCACTTTACTACTTCTTTGCTCTGGTAGGCGCATACATAATTTAACCTTGCTTACGATTGACTATGACAACTGTATAAGATCAGATAAATGTATCATTTTTTGGCCACAGTTTGGCTCAAAAATAGACTAGTAATTACAGGCAGTCAGGTTGGAAACTATTAGCAAATACGAGTAATAGTATGCTAAATCTCCCTTTTTTGGATAGAAAGAACCATATCACTTGTAAATGACAGACGTAATGCTGCTAAATAAATCATTTAATTTGTTCATGACAAGTGTCAAGAATCGGCCGCAGCCAGCCTCACGGACGATCATTGCTAATTAGATAAAAACTTTGTTTAAAGAAGCGAATTTCTTTAAACCGAACATAGCAGCTGCCCAAGGTAGTATTAGATCAGCTGCAGCTTCAAAAAGTTGGTGGGAAAATCATTCCCTTGATGACATTATGGCTCGTGGAAACTGGCAATCAGCTAACACATTTCCAGCGATTTTACAGGAGACAGGTAGCAAGAACAAGTATTTCTTCTACAAATGTCACACAATTGTTTAATTCTGTATAGGTATTACGATCATTGATTTATATAATATAGTAATAGTAAAGTAAATTTCATTTCTCAGGCACTGTGCCTGGTTGCAATCATTGTACCTGATCGTTCAGGCAAGCGTATACAATTAAAATAAGTACATAAATAAATTATAATAAGGAATAACTATAAATCATTACATTTGAACTACTAAGTGTAAAATTATCTGTTTGAAGAATAAAATAATTGAAATCGATATTTCAGTATCATATATTTCAGTCATCATAAATTCAGATACTAATCAATCACATTGGCGCTATAATACATTAGAATTAATCTAATAAGGGGCGACACCAGGCGATAACAAACAGGTCTCAATTATAAAGCTTCCAGTGACGGTAGAGTAATTTAATAGCAGCGTTTTACCTGAAATAAAACGCATATTAAAATACTTACCTCACTGGAAGCTTTCATTTAATTTCTGCCTGGTGAAATTGAGCCAATGACAAACAGTTCACCGGACATCTTTTACCTGGTGTAAAAATGGCGCGGTCCGCCAGGTGTCGCCACTGTTGCCAGAAACAAGAGTCAAATAAAGCACTAGACTGGTGATAATTCGACGGAAACAGATATGCTCTCTCAATTATAAAGCTTCCAGTGAGGTAAGTATTTTAATATGCGTTTTATTTCAGGTAAAACGCTGCTATTTCAAAATCTTTTTAAAGTTAAAATCAGTTAAATAATCATTAAAAATGGCCTGTTTTTAATATTTTGTGCCTCATGCGTACGGATTAAATATGGAATATTAGAATTTAGAATAGGTATATTAAACTAAATATTCGCTAATATCGCAGTTTGTTAAAATTTTATAAAATTGAACTTGGAAAGTCTAATAGCAGAATTCCGATCTTCAGATTGGTAAATATTAATCCGATATGCCGCTACTTCGGGATTCCGAAATTTCGGCATTCATGCCCTATAATAGACGGAGAGCTAGCCCCAAAAAATGGCACATGGTACTCGTAATGGTAATGAGTAAGAAAAAAAAGTGAAAATAAGACTAGCTTAGACAAACACTTCCCACCTACTTGCCATGTTTTACACTTGACTGTCAAAATCACACGGCTCACTGTTCACTGTCGCGTACCCTGTTCACTTTATTATTATGTTATGTGACAATTAGCGTTAATTGTTCAAAATGAGCGCGCCACCATAATTGATGTTGGGTGGTAAAATGCCGCCTGATAATTTTAGCGGTAAAACAAATAAAATTGTAATTTGGGTTTTAAGTTACATACCTAAATATAATATAAAATACTTAAATATTTTGACATAATTGACAAAATATAGACTTGAATGGCAGCCCATAAAATATCGATCGTTATATTTTATATTGCAATTATTCAGAAAAAAAGAAGACTAACTTGATACTCGTAGGTAACTTAAGAAGAAATGATATTTACCTAAGCTAAAGAAATGAGTGAGTGAAATGATATTTTTCTGGTAGATTTAGACCAAGTCAAGTCTGCAACGACTTTGATAGCACACGCAGTGCTAGTGTCATAACTCCATAGAAGTTTGACGTTTTAAATAACACTTGCATTGCGTGTGCTAAATCGTTGCAGACTTATCTCGGTCTAACTCCATGATGTTACATGAGGTTAGATGGGGTAAGAGAAACTTTGGGGCAAGATAAACACTTATAGATAATCCTCATAATGTTTCTTGCCCCGAGCAAAATAAACTATATCCCTCTTACCCCACCTTAGTCATAAAATATACATTTATTTATCAGTGTTCGTTGTTATGTTGCAGCTTTTCCAAAAATATAAAAAAATGGCTTTCTACCAATAACACAGATTGACTTGGTAAGTAGCCAAACAACAAACAGAATTTACCTAAGCTAAAGAAAGGCATGAAAAGCTTTGTAGTTTTGGATACAGTTTTAAGTATATATCTCTTTTTAATAGAGGCTGTGCGGAAAGAGAAGAGTCGTGGAATGTAAGAGAACCCAACCCAGGTAGCAGTGGTGACGTCAGCGACGTCATAATGACGTAATTAGGGCGTCATAATGACGTCGCTGATGCCATAATGACGTATAAATGCTGTTAGGGATACATTCTACGCCCCTCTCTTTCCGCACAGATTCTACGTTAGTAGTGTTCTAGTACTAAACTAACCTAACCCATCCTATACTGTACCTATTCCGTACAACAAATACCTATAGCACCATCTTAGCGCTGCTGGCGTAGATGGTGCTTGTGAAAAAGCCTACAATGGGTTGGATAACAGTTGATACCATCGGCATTGTTCCAGCTTGCAGGAAGTTACGTGCCGGGTTTTTGCTGGGTACTGTTGGGAAAGGTATGAGAGTTCAAAACCACCCTGGAGTACATCACTACACCTTATAAAACATATACAAGTCGCCCGCCGCGTCTGGCACTTGGCGTGCCATAAGAAAAATTTTAAGAAAATAACTGCCAACACAGCAGATGATGGAGAACCACCCGAAGAAGAAGTCACTCCATATTGGCCAGCATCACAAAAAAAACTGGCGTCGTCATTACACCCGGTGGTCAATTTCGATTTACGTAAATGCCCTTTGGCATAGTAAATACCCCATCTATGTGTAGGATGTAGGTAGTAATGTTCTAGGATAGTAAAAATCAATAATCACTTTGGAAGAACTTTAATCAATACATCGTATTATGACTCGAAAATCAAACACACGTAAACACATAAGATTGTAACGCACGTAATATTAACAACCACAGACTAATCTACCTGCCCCCGATCAAATACTAGAACTATCTTTAAGTCAATTCACAGTTTTGGCTTGGCCTAATCTACTGGTATGAATATGTACATTCTAGACCTTTTTATAGAGTAACAAATTCTAACCTAGACTTCTATAGAGTTCTACTGATATCGAAGTTTCTTACATTATAAGTAGGGTATTTGTCTTACCACATAAATAATGTTTAACAAAGAATTAATCACTTATTCTTTCGTTTAATGCTCGCTTTCGCGGAATTTAATTGTTATTACATATTTGATATTATACTAAAACAAGCGCGAAAATGGTAACCAATTAGTTATAAAATATATTTAATGTTGGTATTGAACTTAGTTTTAAAAAAACTAAACTAATTTATAATATAAATTAGTATATTTTAAGTAGTTTATTAACTTTAAATATGGTGCAAGTGATAATTATTCTGCCAAAACTATATCTAAGAAATATGAATAACATCTAGAAATAGATAGAAAGCCGGGGGTAGATTTAAAAGACCTAGCTAGCTTTTACATTAAATTCTTGGTCTTGAAAAGTGTAAAAATTTAAAAATTTTATGTGAAGTATATCTACTGATTAAATAAACAAATCATTACCTTTCACTTTAGTGCGTGTGTAATAAAAAAAGGAACTGGAACTTTTCTTTGCCAATAAGGAAATAATGATAATTGTATAGCTGATCATCCGTTAGGTGTTTTTAATTTTCCGGGAGATAATTTTCATTTCATTTTTAATTTCAATACCTAAGTACCTAATACAAAATTCTTACGAAACGAAATAATATTCTGTATAATCAAATTCTAATAACAATTGAAGCTATGAAACTTAGGAATAAAGTTAGCACTGTAGTGAAAAGTATGATTTGATATAATAAGTGTAAAATATGAGGCGTCGCGTACAAACTACGAAAAGGTATGTCCAGATTGCCCGAATGCGCCACGAATGTGTCGCTCGCGCGCTGCACGCTACGCGCGACACAGTGCGCTTCTCGCGAGTTGTTCACGCGCATGTTCGCCGCGAATGTGTGGCGCATTAGGAGCGCGCGTGCAGCACGCGAGCGACTCGCGAACACATTTTGGGAATCTGTACGCATTTATAAATAACGGCCCAAGATTTGGTCCAGCTTAGGTCCGTAATAAGTCTTAATATTTAAACTCTAGCATAATACGGTTACAAAATAACTAAATTATATTCACAACAAATTACAATCAAACCTTTGAAAGTAAAATTCTTGATAAATTATAATAACTTACGCAAATTAATATTTTATCTGTATTTAAAGTAACATCCTATTAATGAAGAGAAGTTACAAAAAAGTTGCTTTCTCTCTTTGAGAAGTTGACACTAGATACTGAATTCAGTATGTATATATATATCATGTATCATGTACGTAGCTATATATATATATATATTTAAACTTTCACGATTTTTACTAATTATTATTTACAACGACGGGACTTAATCGCGTAAAATAGTTTTAAATTTACCTCCGACGTTTCGAGGACGGCGTTGTCCCCGTGGTCTCGGAGAAGACTCACCGACAACGCCACGCCACGCCACGCCACGGGGACAACGCCGTCCTCGAAACGTCGGAGGTAAATTTAAAACTATTTTACGCGATTAAGTCCCGTCGTTGTAAATAATAATAATATATATATATAGCTACGTACATGAGTCAAACAATATAGATTAAGCATTAGTTATTAATAAAATACACAATGTTTTATGAGAGGCTTTTAATCTACACATTTTGTTTAATATGATAAAATATTTTAAATTGATAGATGTAATAATATTATTAAATATTTAGAAAGGCATTTTACATTTGGCAAAATGATAAAGATTGATGCGGCTCAATACAGTATCTATTTTTTTTGTTACCAGAGTCACAAAATGGTTCTTATTGAGGTAGACACTACCTAAACCGCCGCGTACAATATAACAATACAATAAATACATTCTAGAGTATTAAGAACTAAACAAAGGCCCAATATACACGGTAGGGTATGCAGATGATTTAGTGATTCTTGTAAACGGGAAATTCCCGGGAACGGTATCGGAAATCATGAATACAGCACTGAAGCAAGTGGAGAGGTGGTGCAACCATCATCAGCTCTCCATCAATCCTGGCAAAACAGTAGTAGTACCGTTTACCAGGAAAAAGACCCTTAACGGCATGAAACAGCTGAAGCTTTATGGAAGGGTTCTGGAAATGTCCGATGAAGTGAAATATCTAGGTTTAACACTAGATAAAGAACTGAACTGGAAAAAGCATGTCGAAACTACCATAACCAAGGCACTGAGGGTGTTTGGAATGTGTAGAACGGCATATGGCAAAACGTGGGGTTTAAACCCAAAGGTACTGAGATGGATCTATACCATGATGGTAAGACCTATCATTCTGTACGGATGCCTGGCATGGTGGCCAAGGACACTAAAGAGCACATGCAGGGATGCCCTTACGAAAATACAAAGAACGGCGTGCATGGCTATTACTGGCGCGTTTAGAACGACGCCAACAGCGGCGATGGAGGTACTACTAGACCTCCCGCCGCTGCACCTAGTGATACAATCTGAGGCGCGGAAATCGTTACACAGGCTGGCTTTGACAGGCCTCTGGAGCGATAACAAGCCAAAGACTAAACACACAAACATGGAATGTGACAATTTCATGAAAAGGATTACGAATATGGGCTGCGATAAGATGCAACCCAAGTTTGTGTTCCGTAAGAATTTTAATGTTAAAGTTCCAACAAGGGCTGAATGGACCGAAGGTCTTGAAGCACCAATGTCTGATGAAAATGACATCATATGGTACACAGACGGGTCCAAGACAGATTCTGGTACTGGGGCAGGCATTTATGCAAATGACTTTAGTAGTAGGATAAGCATGGGCAATTACGCCACTGTCTTCCAAGCCGAGACATACGCTATAATTGCCTGTGCACATGAGAATATAGTTAGGCAAACCCAAGGGAAGAATATCTATATTCTCAGCGACAGCCAAGCTGCACTCAAAGCGCTTAAGGCGCCTAGAGTGGACTCTAGACTGGTATACAATGGCATCCAAGCTCTGAACAAGCTTGGAAGGCAAAACAAAGTGCAACTGGTGTGGATCCCAGGGCACGAGGGATTCATGGGCAATGAAAATGCAGATGAACTTGCCAGAGCCGGATCTGCAAACAACCTTATAGGTCCGGAACCATTCGTGGGGCTCTCACAGGGAACCATCACAACGGCTATCAAAGACCTTACTAAGACCAAACACCAGGAAGAATGGGACAGTCTGACGGGTCTAAAGCACTCAAAGCTCTTTATACAAGGGGTAGACTCTGGTTGGAGCAAAAAGCTTTGGAAACTTAGCAAACGGCAACTCCAAATAATAACGGGGGTGTTTACTGGCCATTACGGGGTCAAGGGAATCCTGGCCAAGATGGGGCACGCTGACAACACCGATTGTCGTATGTGTGGCGAAGAGGAAGAGACAATAGAACACCTTATGTGTGAATGTCACGCCCTCGCCAGACAAAGAATGAAGGACTTTGGAACAGGCTACCTGGTACCAAAGGAATTCAAAAAGCTACCCATAAGGTCCATCATCCGGCATATGGAGATGGTGGGGAAGGCTCTTGAGTAGCGGACGGATCTTTTCTAGGGGGTAACTGCACAAAAGATCCCTATGGGTCGAAGTGTATCCGAAAGGGCCCCCGAAACTATAAGATAAGATAATGGCAGCGCCATCTCTCTTCGCTAGCCCGTAATCACCTGAGTTGATTAGAGATGGCCAGGGGGCGCCACAATACTTCGGGAATTGTCATATACTTGGAAATTTCGACCCATGCCACCGTGGCCGGATAGCCGAGCGGTTCAGGCACCTGTCCGGTAAACGGGGTACGCTGGTTCGATTCCAGCTCTGGACACTGGAGGCTTTGGTCATTTTTTCCTTCGTATATGATATTTATTTCAAATACATTCTAATACAAAACGAGGCCATTTTTTTCTTCTTCACAAGTTAAGCGGATTTAAAAATAAATATAGAAGCTCAATGAATTTATAATCACTATTATATCTATAACATATCAACATGTATCACATCGTCTACTAGTTCTCTAACAACTCGATTTTACAAAATCCTACACATCACATTTACTATATAATAAGGTCATAATTACCCTATTTTGTTTATTATATCTACTTATTCATTACTAACTAAAAGTATGGAAGTAGTTAAATTAAAATTATTCCCATAAATTACCTATCTTACAAAGTAAAACTATATTGACTAGCTTTAATCAACTTAATTGAAATAATATTTAGTCAGATTATAATAACATTTAACATAAATTATAATCTTAATGTATAAGTAGTATAACTACAGGTTTATTTACTGATATAAGAAAAGGCGTGAGAAAGTAAAAACTACAGGAAGCATCAACTTGGCAAGAAAACTAAAGGACTACCCTAGCGTCACTTAGTGGTAAAAACAGTAAACATTAACTGCCTTTCCTCTTAAACTAGGTTTCATATACTCGTCGCTAAGGCCTCTGCACACCGGGTGCGTGTGTGTACACGTGCACGCCCGCGTTCTAATATACAGATCCTTATGAGAGACGGCACACCGCTTGCGTCACGTTTGCGTGCACAGCCCCAACGTTTTCGTGCTCGTCTACGCACACGCAGCCGGTGTGCTCTACCCTTAACTAAGAGTATTAACCGGATAGTTTAAGAGTCTAACTAGACTGAATTACGGAACATCTAACGCATTTATTCATATTAATAATATGTAATATACATGACACGTATTTTGTCCGTAGTTAAGAGGCCTTAGTTAATTAAACTCACAGTAACTAGTTAAATGTTTATTTGGCCTAATAATACATATATCCAAATCAGAATATATTAACATAAAAAACCGGCCAAGTGCGAGTCGGACTCGCCCACCGAGGGTTCCGTACTTTTTAGTATTTGTTGTTATAGCGGCAACAGAAATACATCATCTGTGAAAATTTCAACTGTCTAGCTATCACGGTTCATGAGATACAGCCTGGTGACAGACAGACGAACAGACAGACAGACGGACAGACGGAAAGCGGAGTCTTGGTAATAGGGTCCCGTTTTTACCCTTTAGGTACGGAACCATAAAAACGATAACAACCGAATAGTTTTTTTAGCAAAAATGCATATTGGACATTGTTTTACTAAGTATCCTAATGTGACTTTAGAGGGCCTACTGCGAAAATCTAAATTACTTTATCTGTCTCTCTACGGCATATTAACAAAATTTCGATTTTTGTTTTTCGCGGTAGGTCCTCCGAATTGTAGTCAAAAAATGTTTAATACCTGGCAACACTGCACAAATGTTCGCCATTTTGTAATACAATGTTGCCAGTTGACTTGTCAAATTGTGATCAACTCTATTGTACTGCAAAAGCAGCTAAGATGAAACTATTTGTACCAGATGGCGATTAAGACGAAAGTGGAGGACCCGCGCGGAATCGCCTTTTCATACAAACGTAGTCCTCATTTTCCTCTCTAGATACTAACATTATTGAAAATATTTAGACACAATTCGTTGTATATCAACCACGGCTATGCCCCTAGATTTTTATCGAATTTAAAAATTTGTATGAAATCTGTTTTTCGCTCCTAATTTTTACCATAATAAAAAAAAAACAAAAAAAGTCAAACGTAGGTATAGCTATGTTTAATATACCTACATCTAACTATGTTAAAATATTTTCCATAATGTCAATATCCAGAGAGGAAAACGGGGACTACATTTGTTTGGAGAAACGGCCGTCCCCTTTCCTCTTAAATGATCTATCGTCGTAAGGACCCGATCTTGATATGGACATTAGGACGTATACAGGCTTGTACTATATTTCAGTCGAGATTTTATACCTAAAATTCGTTGCAACATAACATCTTCGAACAACTTTAAAGTTACATAAAAACGTAAGCAATTTTATAAATTGTGACGTTTTTAACCAAAAGGTACCACATTGTCGCTTGTTGATAAGGTTGATTTCTAATTGAAGCTATATGTAAATAGCGCCTTACTGACAAGCGACGATAAGTACCCTTTTGGTTGAAAATGGCACAATTATTTGTTTAGGCTAACTAGAGAGGCTACCGTTATAGTATTTTTGGTAAGTATATAGGTACAAAACAATACTACTTTTTAAAGAAAAATGGTGGCAAAAAAGTACTTTATTAACACACACACACACACAAGCGGACACTGTTATCTTTGTATTATTGCAATAGATTGATTGATTGATTATGAGCCTATTGTGTCCCACTGCTGGGCAAAGGCCTCCCCCCACTTCTTCCACTCCTCCCGGTTTTGAGCTACATCTGGCCAGTCGCTCAAAGAGGAGTCCAAGTTATCCCGCCATCGCCGACGAGGTCTGCCGGGTCCCCGGTTTGACTCATTAGATTAGAGAAAAATATTAAATAATCATCTTAATTTATTACTAAACTGCGAATATAATTTAATTTTCATTCGATTATCTATCGCGCGTAATATTGCCAAGCTAAATCTAAATGAATGAGTATTATTTGGTCAATTTGGCACAAATATTAAAATATAAATTAAATCCATTAGTTTAATTGCCCGATCACTAAAACGAATCAATGTATCAAATTGAACTGTGTCAATTAGATTCCATCTCATAGATAAAAGACGGACCGACAGGTTTCTATTCGTATAAACCAGATAGCTAATTTATCTACTTATGATTTTTGTTCTAAATGTTCTAAGCTAAGACCCTTTTCGATCAGCTTCAACTAGTTGCAAAAACCTTAATTCATCAGTTCTTCATTTGGCAGCAGTGTTACTCTACAATTTTTGTAATTTAATAATTTTGTGTTCTTTCAACTTGTCATGAATATGCTCAATATAGTAACATCACAAATTTGTATAAGATAAGTACAAGTATGAAGCAAATCTTAGCTCGCATAATAATTCGCTTCATTTCCAACATCATTAGGTCAAAGTAACATATGAAAATATACAATTAAAGCAGGTTTTATTCAATTATACACCTTAAGTTTTGCAAATAAGGTCATAATTCGGTTTATAAATTAACTTTTATGGTGTGTACTTCAATTACGGCATTGGTTACGTAATTAGGATGATCCATGTTTTCTGTGAATGGTAGCGCTTGTTACGCATGCGCGTGTATTTGCATGTCAGAGGTTACGTGACTTGAGAGATGAATTCAAGATAATTACTAGGTTGATTAGAGAGATGATGTTCCGCCAAATATGGAAAACAATATATTCTCGCTGGCTATATCCAACAGAATAAGAGTAACTGGGTCAAAATTCTTTGTTGTCATGTTATTGGAGCTTTTTGTATGGGGTGAAATTTTGCTTATAAGTTTTCCCATTTAATATAGGCATTTTCAATCGCTAAAAAGACAAACAATGGCACCAAATGGTACCAAAGTTTTTGGTAGAAGATATTGATAAACGCGTAACTGAGTTGTCAGAAATGAGACAACGAAAAAAGATTTAATCCAACAACTTCAATGAAAAACAAACTTACCTACAAGCCTACTTAATACGCGGATATTCAAAGCGTTATTTAAAGCGAATTCGCATTTTTCTTCACCCTTAAAATTAGTGTTATAAAAAAATGAGATCATGCTTGACATTACAAGTTCTTGACTAGATAGCCAGTGACTAGACACACACAAATAATACTTGGTAGGAATATAAGCTGACTAATAACCGACATACCAATAACTGCCATCCTACTTCATATCATGAAACCCGTTTGCAAAATTGCGATTAAACTCCGTTATCAAAGTATTAAAACTGGATCATATTTCAGGTCAAATGCAGTTTCAACACATAAGGTCTGCACAGACGAGTGAATAATAAAGATCCCCATCATCTTAGCGACTTCCCGGTCGCATCCTAAAGGAGACCAAGTAAACCTGGCAGTCTAATCCCAAGAATCAGCGCGGAGCGCAGACCAAGTTTTTACGCAATTTTGAACATCTGTGGGCACGTCAAAAGTTCCACTATTACTTACTTACTCTTAAATTTGAAAAAACGCAGGAAGAACTGATAAAACTTAACGACGAAGCTATCAAGTGGATTAATTCTCTGGAGTTAGATTTATGATTTCTCTGTAGGTATCTGTATAATATAATGCCATACGATTAAATTAAATTAAATAATAGAACGCAATATTGATTATGGTCAATGTGAAGAAAATGTCTTTCGACGCTTTAAACTCTTGCATTTGTACACATAAAGGTCGGTATAGTTTGAATCTTCTCAAATGATTTTTACGCCAGACCGTAATCTGTTAAACAAAGGCCATTGTTTATTTTTTGCGAGCGCGTGGCCATTGTGTTTACGCGCTGAGACACAATGGTCACGCGCTCAGACACAATGGCCACGCGCTTGCTGAAAAGAAACAATGGCTTTTATTTAACAGATTAGGGTCTTTGGCGTAAAAATCATTTGAGAAGATTCAAACTATAGAGCAGAAGGAGAGAAGCTACGTTACGAGAGTTCTTGCCTTATAATGGTCTTCCCAGTAATTAAATTTAAAATGACCTTAGTATCATTCGTTATTATATATTGGTCTCTGGTTGTGGAAAGTGTCGCAATGTTTCTATATTTGCATCTGAGTGCAATTCAATCTCAATTAGCTGTTGCAATATTTTAAAATATATTTGCTTTTGCCACATTACTAGTAGATTCGTTTTCACTTACAAATAGGTAATTCGTATCTCTCAATAGAAATGATGTTGCATTGATTGGAACATTTATTTTTTATACTTTGGATCTTTGAGGCTATAACGTTACGTTAAACATTAAAAAAAGCTCTTGTACGGAATTTTCCGCAGACGGATTTGGCTTCATTGACCTTACAGCATCTACGCTAATTTTGATAATCAGATCAACTCAGTACCTACACTCAAGTATTATACTTAAAGTATTGAGTGTACTAATAACATTCATACATTGATTAGGTCAATGAGTATGTTGTTCCTAAAAATTTAGTTTTAGAAATCATTTTTCATTCACAATTTTGGTAGAGGCCAAAATTACGTATTCTACGATATAGTTTTATTTAATAAAGGTTCATTACATCACGCAGTATGTCGAGAAATCGACTAGAATTATAGGTCCTTTGAGCGGGTGAACGCCTAATAAAAAACAGTATGAGCAACGCTAACTGGCGCGGACGCGTACGACGGATTTTACCCGCGATGGTACCCGCGGTCGCCGCGGATGTGCATGTGTACCCGCTCCGTGCACCCGCGCAAGGCAGCGGAAGCACTTAGTGTACGGGCTCAGCGGCGAGCGTCCAAGGGATATGAGCAGCGTTCACTGAGGCTGGCCCACTGGCCTCTTCGCATACCTATTTTTAAAGGGCATACCTATGTTACATCTGGTATGCTGGATGGATCTTTCTACTAAGAGGGACAGGAAAATAATATACACAATACAATAAATAAATGATAAACGATACACCGTTCTCTGTCCCTCTCCGCAGAAAGGGTCCTGTAACGGATACTGACACTGTACGGATTACACTTTAAAATGGTCGCTGCGCTGGTCGCCACCGCTCGAGAGTCCACCTCAAGCTTCGCATATATCAAATCAATCTCTTCCTAACGTTTAGAAACAATCCCATCCAATTCTCAAGACTAACTATAGATTTACCACCTGAGTGACGCCTTGATCGAGCTGCGTATGGCTCTGGCTGACGACGAGCTCGGCGTCCGGTCACGCGCGCCCCAGCATGGCGGCCACGTCGCCCGCCGACTGGCTGTGGAGCAGCGCGCGCGCAGGCCGCGGCGGCGCGAGGCGCGGGAGCGCGAGCACGCCCGTGGGGGTGGAGCCGAGGGGGCAGCCGGTAACGAACTCGTGCCGGGACGCTTCGTTTGGGGTGATGCGGCGCTTTGGGTCCCATCTGAAACGATGATAAAATAGGTTAGTCAGGAATCCACAGGAATACCGATGCACATTGACTTTGTTTAAAGAACTGTTCCTGGAGCGGTATTCAAATTTATAGGTAGGCTTAGACTAATTACACATAGACAGATAGTCCCCAAGTCCCCATACGGCTAATCGGCCAAAAGTGAAGCGTGGAACGCTCGTATTTTACGCTCAGCAACACACACATATATACAAAAATATGTTGCCAGTATGTATTTGTTTCAAAGTAGGGAAATTTTAACATCATCCTTACACTTGGTTATTAATAATTTAAAAAATTTGGATTTTTGTATTTACGATTACGTAAAAAATGTAAAAATATCACATTAAACTCGATACTAACGCGTGAAATGTAATATTAGGCGGTTTGTTTTTATGATTTGATGCGTTGTGACACCCATTCACTGCACAAAGAATAATCTTTCCTGTGTTTTTGATTTTTAAACGGGAGGTGTACACAAACCGATTTGACCTTGAGTACTGCGAGGGCCGTTCGAATACGATGACACGAGTACGACGTGACGTCGCACTTGAAATGGCTTCACTAGCGATGTACGGACTAGGAATCTATGCCTTATAAATCTATGTAGGTAGGTATTTTGGTGGCGCTCTTTTAAGAAAGCCTTCCAACGGTATTTAACTTTTACATATTCTAATTAAATAGTTTTAGTGTGGTTTTGATACGACTTGCAACTTGCCGTTGCGGATTAGCTTAATTTAAGTGTGATATTTATGTAATTTTAGGTCACGGTAATGGTAAGAATGAAAATAATATTTATTAGTACGAAATTTCTGATGAAATAAGTTAGTTCTGATGAAATAGGTATAATAGGTAATCATATCATGGGAATGAGATTATATGCAAACGTTAGCATTAAAGCCTACACCCCTCTCTGTCGTAATATTATTCTGTTCTGTTTATAACAGATTGATATAGTGCCAAGCACTATAGGTGAAGATACTTCAATCAGAAGTATGTTTATGTAGTTTATAATCTTTACAAAAAGCAGTAAACCAAACATTGATCAACCCGTTCCTTGTTTGAAACAATCGTGGGTGGTACTAAAGCATACTCCACAAATCACTATTTCAAACAATAAAGCATAGAGGCACTCCACAAGACACTATTAAAGTATTGATAAACAGTTAAACTGTTTAAAGTAAACAACTGTCACACTGAAGGCCTCATTTTGCAACTCTCCTCCCCTTGTGAGGCTAACCTTGGCCTGATATCGCAAGTTTGAGAACCAAAACGGTTAATGCTTGAGCTTAGTACCTATTGACACATACCTCAAGACTCAAGAATGTGTTTGGTACAAAAAGCCATCTTTTCAGTCCATCGCTCGATTAATGCAAAAACAGCGCGTTCTCTCGCTAGTGAATTGTTATATGATTGATTGACTTTACGTAGTTTACGATTTTTGTTTCTCCCTTCATCGTCATCTTTAATTTTTTTAACAAAAAACAAAACAAACTATAATTTAAACTTTCACGATTTTTACGCATTATTATTCAACAACGACGAATTTAATTTTAAAATGAATGAATGTTTTTTAATTTTAAATAAAAAAACATAGAAATTTCATTCGAGACGAAGGTTTTAAGATCTCATCCACATGGAACCCAGTCATTAGTAAGTGTAAGCGAAAACAAATATCGAAGGTTGAAAAATCGAATATTGTGAGTGTTGTGTGTCGACCCGGTGACATCCCTAGTGCGCAAAACGTTCAAGTTAATAAACAAGACCAAGTGCGGGTAGTTCGAAAAACTCGCGCGCCTAGAAGATGTTGATGTCAACTTTAGCCAGTCTTCTCCGAGACCACGGGGACAACACCGTCCTCGAAACGTCGGAGGTAAATTTAAAACTTATTTTACGCGATTAAGTCCCGTCGTTGTATAATAATAATAAAACTATAATTTATTTGCAGAGAAAGGTTTTGAATTCAAGAATAAGACCTGCGAACCTGCTGATGTTCCATATATGTAGGTATACCAACCTAACCTAATACTTACGTAATTACATACCTATATTACACCGCGTGGCTCTCAGTAGTGATCAAACTTAGGCCAAGGACAGAAGACCTAATGAGCTAACGATGTATGTTCAGCGAAATTACCTAATATTTAGTTTCGATGAATTCCGTATAATTTTGTTTAAATATAAGCAATAAAAATAAATTCGGTCATACAAGCAATGTTGTAAAATAACATGATACCATGAATGATAAAACGATATAATATATATAATTACACAAGAGTTCATGCAAGAGTTACCTATTATTTATTTACTAATCCATTATATCACTTAAAAACGGGTTGTCAAATAGTCGTAGATTTATTTTGAAACAAAAACCGGCCAAGTGCGAGTCGGACTCGCGCACGCAGGGTTCCGTACCATTACGAAAAAAAAAACAGCAAAAAAATCACGTTTGTTGTATGGGAGCCCCATTTAAATATTTATATTATTCTGTTTTTAGTATTTGTTGTTATAGCGGCAACAGAAATACATCATCTGTGAAAATTTTAACTGTCTAGCTATCACGGTTCATGAGATACAGCCTGGTGACAGACAGACGGACAGACGGACGGACAGACGGACAGCGGAGTCTTAGTAATAGGGTCCCGTTTTTACCCTTTGGGTAAGGAATCCTAAAAAGTAAATATATAGTGCACATTCTTTTTAATTGATTGTCTGCGTCGATGCAGTCCAAATTGCACTATTTACCTTGCAATGATTGCAACATGCAGCAGAAGCAAATATAAAGGAATTCACTCAATAATACGGGCTTCGCAGCAATTCGGAGAAGGGTTATCGCGATGTCGTAACTTTTAAATGCAGGCTCGTCGTTCGTAGAACTTTAATTTTATAGAATAGTAAGATGCTTAGGTAAAACACTGATTTAAACTTTCACAAGTTTTACTCATTATTATTCACAGCGACGGGACTTAAACCTCCGACTTTTCGAGGACGGCGTTGGGCGACGGGACGCACAATGGTTGAAGGGCGGAAAAAAGTCCAAATTTTACAGGTCAGCTTTAGTCATTCATATGTCTTAAATCTAAAAGTAGAATACTTGTGTGTGAATGGATTTTTATTTTGGTGTATTATTTATTTGTAAATTAATAGACCAAAGTACACACACACGTGCCAATTTTCCGTCAAAAAACTTGTTTATCAGCAAGTCATAGGTAGGTCATATATATATTTCTGAAACCAATGCTAAAGTATTTTTTTATTATTTTATTTACAGGAGCATATATTAATCTATTTATATGTTATTTGATATGTTGTATGGCTTGAGCGAAAACAACGTGAATGTTAATATATTTTTCCTTTTTTATTGTGGGACGTACCACATTATTACAATCTATAAATTGGACCGGCAATCCAAGGATGTGGGTTCGAGTCCCACGTTGACCAGAGTTGATCATCGTTGATTTTTTCATTGTGATTGACATCTGTATATACAATTTATAGAAAACAACATGGTCATTATTTTGCCAATATTCATTATTCAAAAGAGTATTACTTACTTCCATGCGACAGCGAGCGAACCATCAAAGCGAGCGAAGCACAAATGATACCTTAAATAGATAATTACCTCATTGATTTCATCTGCCGGGGCCTGCAATCTTTTAAATAATGACCATATAACTAATGAGCGTAGTTAATATTAGGAAACACCTTAATGAGGGAGTTTAATAAATAAATAACTTGATTTCCAAATGATGATCCAAAATACTAATTCCACGCAGACGAAGTGGCGGGCAAAAGCTAGTAACTTTATATCTCGTCTCCGCTAACTTTTACCTTAGCTTGCCTGTTACCTGGGTAATTTACCTTAGGTACTTTTACCCGAGGATGAAAACGTTTTAATAGGTACCGTAAAACCTATAACCACCACTGCAACTATAGTCCACACGTTCAAAAGGAAATAAAGTATCAATACCAATGTTCCTGTTGGTTTACTCCGAGTTTTGTCTTCCATTTATAAACACACCTTGCAAAATATTTATCAGTGCGGTTTTTACTCACTATTATTTTAGTCGCTTTTGGCGACATGTTTCGGATTCTTTCACAAAAGCGACTAAAATAATAGTTTAAATAATGACCATATAACTAATGAGCGTAGTTAATATTAGGAAACACCTTAATGAGGGAGATTAATAAATAAATAACTTGATTTTGTGTATAAAATGCATACATTATTTTCTTCTTCATTTACTATTATCGATTCGAGAAAGTAACACTGTTTTTTTTTTGCGTTATTGTACCTACTGTAGTTGAAATTGCTATCTCAAGGGCCGGGATGCACATAAGTGTAGTATAGAAAGCCTTAAAAAAATATCCAAATCTTTCAGAAGCAACATTAGATCAAATCTATAATAAAAAAAACTGACAATCACCAAATAGCAATGTAATTTATCAATATGGTCACATACGTTTCTTAATCTGCTGGGCAGGTGCATTTTATCTAAAACTACCTAGTCAGTTTTTGCTCTACATCCTGTCACGGTACGTTTATGTATGTCATGTATGTGGTGTATGATAGAGCGTGTGTTGAATGCCTCGAAGGATTATGTGTACTTAGTGACAGGTGGTTTTTATGTCATAGACTTATGTCGTAAGGGACATATGGCCGTATGTCCCTTACGACATTTGAAATTTCCACCGTCGATATCCACATTTAATGCTTATCTAGCAGCTTGACAAATTAAGTTTTTTTTACCCTATTGATTGAAGAAGAGTAAACAGCCCCATTATAAATAACAACGTAAGAGTCATTTGTACAAGAATACAATAAACGAGTAAGTTTTCGAATGCAACTTACGGTTGTTATGCGTTCCGGGACAGTAGGTATATCACTTCCTCGAGAAGAAATTAAATAAACACCACCACCATTAGGCCGTAGGCACCATTTGCGATGCAGCCACTGCAGCTGTATGTCTTATCGAAAAAAAAAAGATAAATCGAATTTAAAAAGGATAAAATATAATATTATTCCTTTTATATGTGCTACACAGCACTGTTTAAAGTCGGTGCCTAGTCTAATCTTAAAAGCGTCGAACCGAATGCCAACCCTGGTGCAAAAAAATACAGTCAAATCGATAACCTTCGTTTTTTTTTAATCAGTTCAAAATAGTCACCAAGGTAACAATCAGTCTATGCAGGGGGTTCACCTCTCTCTGCAGCTGACTGTACATTCGATATTCTTATCCAACATAATTATCTCATCATTATCACCAGCCTTAACATATACGTATCAATTCAGACGGCTTTCTCTGAATCCTCTGTACAAAAAGGTTTGAGTGGGATATACACCGTGTTATTTTTTTATTTCCGTTAAATTCGACACGTTGCTTGGTACATTAATAGAAGCTACCTGGTATATCGCTTTTTGTAAAATTCGAAAAAAATTTTTTTTCCTTTTTCATACAAAATAAATGAATATTGCATTGTAAAAGGTCCTTTAGAGTTACGTAAAAGTTAGTGTGACACATAATGAAAGAAAAGTAGGTAATGTCGGAATTGTCAAACTAACTCACCTCAGTAACCTTCTTGTAGTGAATAGCTATCAATGGAAAACTCTTTACTGACGAAACTTAAAAAATAAATAAAATTTGAAGGCAATGAAGAATCTTTTACACAGGCTCAGCAATTAAATTTATTTATTGAATATCTCAAAAACTGTAAGAGTTAAAATACTAGTTTCTTAGAGAAATTAACTTTATTTAACCTGATGAATCTCCCCTTAAAATTAACGGAAATCAAAAATAACAAGTTCCCGCTAAGAGAACTCATCCATGTCTAAACGTTTCTATGTCTGCCCAAATCCGAAACCACCACGGGGCATTCACTAAATGTGGCCCAAGGCGACCACTGTCACTTGAAACCCTTCGCTATCTATTCCTTAATCCACCAATTACTTGCCAATGTGTGGCTTTACATAAATGCTCAGTTACTTCGGGCGTTAATTCAATTCAATTTAGTGCTGACTGTTGAAGTGCTTGTTTAAATTTAGGATCCGTTTATATTACAGTTACTGTAATGGTCGAATGCGCCATTTGCATAATTGTAATAAATATTCAATTTATTTATTTAAAACAAAATGCAATTTTACAGTACTAGCCTAAGTCATTACATTTCTATATCTAGGTTCGATTATAAATAATAATAATAATAAAATAAGATAAACAATAATAATAAATTTATGGACTGAGTACATAAAGATCATGTCAAAGATACATTAAATCATTCAATAATTAGGTCAGTGACTCGCATATTTTTAAACAATCCCTCTCAATAACCTTCCAGCCGTCCGCAAACAGATCGCAGGAGTGTTGCACAGCACCGAGCTTATTGAGCGTGTTCATCGCTCGGCAAACGGGCGAGTTGCGCCGCGAGACCGTGCGGGCGGGAGGGACCGCGAAGAGACGCACCCGGTTAGCACGAAACCGCGAACGCTTGTCCGGGACAAATAGTCGACATGCCTCGCCAACTAACTCCGGGCAATCCAGGCGACCACGCAGGATACGAAGCACGGTTATCAGCTGGTCGAACAGTCTGCGCGTTGCTAGTGCGTTGTATCCTAGCGTGCCCTGCAAGTAAGCTGTCGGATACATGAAAGGATAGTACCCGTACAGTTTCTTGAAGAGAGTACGCAGAAAACATTTCTGAACCTTCTCTAGCATTAACATGTAGGTTGTCTCGTATGGACTCCACACGCACGAGCTTGCTTCCAGTTTGGATCGCACCAGAGCAGAGTATAGAACTTTAAAGACACCTACATGCGTAAAGTCTTTGCAGATACGTGTAACAAACCCCAAGCGTTTAAACCCTTCTTTAACCAGCGACCGTACATGGTCATGAAATGTAAGACCTGGATCAAAGAGCACCCCCAGGTCCTTCATAGAATGAGTGCGGGATAGAGACTCGCAATCAATGAGGTAGTTCGAGAAAATTCCTTGCCTAGCCCGGGTGAAACTCATGACATGGCACTTGGCCACATTAAGGGAAAGGCGGTTTTTAACACTCCATCGATATATCGCATCCAGGTTACGCTGCATGTTTTGGCAATCTGATGGGGTTTTGATATCCACCACGACTTTTATGTCGTCAGCATATATTAGAAGTTTACCAGCAACCAGACAGCTCGAGAGATCATTCACCATAATAGAAAAGAGAAAGGGCCCTAGCAAGGATCCCTGACTAACACCAGATCTCGTTGGGTACGGATCGGAGTCAAAGCAACCAAGCCGAACGAATTGTTTACGATCCTTCAAGTAGCTGGCAAACAATTCAAGGAGTGTTGGGTCAAAACCTATCGCGGACAGCTTCTCTAAAAGGATATCGTTGTCAACCTGGTCAAACGCTTTCCTGAAATCAAGGTATGCAACATCAACTTGGCATCCTTTGTCCAGTTTATTCGAGACGTGGTTTACGAGTGAGAGAAGGTTAGTGTTAACAGAGCGGCCTTTCCTGAACCCATGCTGCGCATCACTTAAATAAGGATCCACTAAAGTGTACAGTTTAGAGTGCAAAACACTTTCGAATACCTTAGCAAATGAGCTCAGGATGGCGATAGGACGGTAATTTTCGGCTCGCGACTTTTCACCCGACTTTAGGATTGGTGTCACTCTCGAAGTTTTCCAACTATGAGGATAGGTACCAGACTTGAGCGCCAGATTGAATACATGGGCTAGAGGACCCGAAAGTTGAGATTTAAAGGCCTTAATTATGAACGCGGGCACATTGTCCGGTCCAAGCGCACACTTCGGTTTTAGTTTATCAACTCCGAGTCCCACCTCACACTCAGAAAACCCAGAAATGCTTATGAGACGATCGCTGCCAGTGGCTCCTGCTAATACGGCGCTTAGCTTTGGCTCGCATGAGAGGAATACACTACTGAAGTAGTCCGCAAAGGCCCCCGCCGCTGCTGGCCCACTAAACATCCGGTCCCCGCAAATAATACTGGACTCAAATCCGCCTTTGTTACGTAGGTTCGACACATGTTGCCAAAAGGATTTAGGGTTCGTTTTTAGGCGTCGCTGAATATCATGAATATAGGCATCATACGCTGCGGAAACTCTTCTTTTTATATCAGCCCTAAGCTCACTATACAGACTATATACGTACGAGTCACCGGTGACTTTCCACTGCTTGTGCAAATCACCTTTCCTCTTTAAGTCCTTGATTATGTCTGCGGAGAACCAGGTTGGATATACTCTGGTAGTTTTCCTACTACGACTCTTTTTGGGAACGCATGCATCGAAACAGTTGTACAATAAAGCATACAAACGCTCAACCGCCCCGTCTACGCATTTTTCAGCCAGCACGGCACTCCAATCAACCTTGGTGACTCGGTCGTACAACATGGGAAAGTCGGCCTTTGCAAAATTCCAGTCTGTGATAGGGTTGATGTTACTTGGCTTGACCACGGTAGCCCTTCCGGGTTGCGCCGGGGTGACAACGATTTCAAGTGGGGGATGGTAAACATCAGCATGCTCTACTAAGCCTTCAGATGCTGCGCAAACACTCACAGCTCCTACACATTCCGAAACTAGTACTACGTCCAACTTACTTCCCTTACCATTAACTATGTCATTATACTCAGATAAGTTACAAAATGTCAAAAAATAGTTAAAATAATTATTTACATTCAAAGTAGCACTATTTAAATTGAGATCCCCTAGTATTACAATATTGTTATTTTTAATTAAAGTCGTACAGTCTTCAACTTTACAGAACCACGTCATGTAGTCAGAATCTACAGCACTGGGTTTAACATACACCACACATATTAAAAACTCACAGCCATTGAGTGAGGCAGAGACCCACAGGTCCTCCCCAGTCCCAGTTTCAAGATCAGCCCGTCGACGAATAACTATGCTAGGTCTCGCAGCCAAAAGTACGCCACCTCCTCTTGATCCCCGGTCACGCCTCAGCATCGACCAGCCGTGCGGAACCACTTCGGGGTCGCCTATCGACGAGTCCAAGTTCGTCTCCGTAACAGCGACAATATCAACATGCAGAAGCGACACATTATGACGCCAAAACTTCAACTTAGTCTTTAGGCCGCGAACATTCTGGTAGACTATTTGCAGTGAAGATACGCTGTTAATCCCGTTGAGAGATCGCGACAGTGGCTTCGTCACCCTTGTCAGTTTTCCAGCCGGGGGCGGGGTGGCGACGACCTCGTTGTACGCGCCCGGTGGACCGTTGAAACCATTCACTGACTTGGGTCCCTGCCGGCCAAGCATCAGCAGACATAAACCGCTCAAAGAGACTTTCCGGTAGTAAAATAATAAACGACGCATAGTTTTCATGGCGTAGCTTTAGTTTATCAGCTTTGAAATTGGCAACATGGCAAATGTCCTTCATATGATTTATAACCTGCTCAGATGTCGTTTCAGGTTTGAAGAAACACGCGTGTATTCGCCTATTGGGTTCAATGGTCTGGAGATTATGATTACGGATTAATATATAATACCTACAACCAATTCGGTGCAAAATTGTGAACCTTTCGCAGGTTTATAATTATTATTTACATAAGTTCCGGGCAGTATTTGAGATTTGACTAAAACTATGTCAAATAACCAATGTAGTCGACAGCTGCCAAGCGGAGGCCTCAACCCGATTATTACCGTGGTCATATCCAATGCAATTAGGTTCCTAACTTAACGAGTATGAAATCTACATTTTACAAATACAAACAAACAAGATTAAGAACCATTTCTGTACCCATATGACATTCTGTTCTATTTTAAACAATAACTACTTATTAAAATGCCTCGGTTCACGTCAACACGGCTAAACACACGTGTGCAATTAAATGTAAATAATATGTGCATTAATAAGAGGGTGTTAGCGCGCGGTCGTGATCTAATGGCCGAATTAGTTATGAATGGCGGGTAATGATACACGCGGCTGATTGTACGTTTGGCAGTTTGAATGATGTAGACCTGTACCAATAACTTCTGAGGTTATAAGAATATTAATGTTGCTTATTTTTTATATATAGTTTCCAGACCATATACTAAACCTAAAAATAATATTTTGTGTCATCCTAGGTATTTGCTTAGGTAGAAATTTAGGTATTTCTTTTTTCAATCAGCATTCTGTAAAAAAAATATTCGAGACGAAATTCTTTGTTTCCCTGTAAAGGCAAAGTGGCTTCCGACGTACACACGCATTTTGTGTCATTTTCATCCACGGGTATAATGGCATTTAATAAATACCTAATATTGATCCTAAAACGCCTAAAAAAATATTAGAGTCGGTAAGTGAAGTGTTGTACTTTACAGAACATTGTTATATGTTATTCAAACAAATCTGTGTCAAATTCATCCACCGCTTTTATTTAAAAAAAATTTTTTTCTAATTAACACCCTGTATCTGCCACAAAAAAAAAATCATATTATTAAGTTTACGTCTATAATATTATAATACCACATTGAGACATCATTCATAATTTGGGTCATTTTGATCCACGGTTTTTTTACTATTTTAATAAAACTCAATTGAGCAAGAAGGGCGTGCGCGGGGAAGGGTACCTACGCGGGTGGGGTGCTTATTATACTTGCCGCAATATCAGCCGGCGACTGAGATCTTAATACTATCTCCTTTACCCTTGTTAAGTTAAGACCAACCAAGAGATGGCATTATGAGCTGTCTCGCCACTTAGTTTTGCGATACAGTGTATTTATTTCATTCGGAGGCATAATTACATTGTCTTATCAATCTTACCGTAGTAGGTATATAAATATAATTAAAAATAAACTGTAGGCTGCACTCCTCATACTGACCAACATTTGTGACGTTCCTAATCAAAAGGTACCACTTTCTCTGACAGGTTATTTGTATAAAGATATAATCAAATTTCGTCTTTATGGTAAACGACAAAGTGGTACCTACCTTTTGATTGAGAATGTCACATCAGCGACTTAAAAATTACTTTTGTTTCGATTTTTAGTAGATTTTTTAAGTTTATTTTAAGACGCAATTTATTGTGATTTTTGTTATGTTTAAGCGTGGCAAGCAACATTAATTACATTGATGATGATGTTCATTAAATACAATATTTTTTCATACTATACTGAACTGTCACCCTATACATGAGATTGAACAGCGCCCTCTTGACAATGATCATATATTACTGGTCAGGCTTTAATATGTGTCATAATTTAGTAAAGTTCCCTTTGTGGATTCTAAGTTTCCGAGTTACAGCAGTTTAGTGAAAGCGTTTTTTTTAAAATATAAATTAAGGGTTGAATAAAGAGGAAAGAAAATTTGATTATTTTTGCGCTACGACGCACGGTTTAGGAGATACAGCCCTATAAAGTTTTTTTTATTGTTTTTTTTTTTTACATTGTGTTTTTTGTATATTACTTTGGGGTTTCATAAAGGGGAACGAAAATTTAATTATTTTTGCGCTACGACGCATGGTTTAGGAGATCAAGCCCTATAAAAAAAAACTTTTTTTTTTTTGCGTTTTTTTTTTGTATAAATTAATGGTTACATAAAGGGGACCGAAAAGTTGATTATTTTGCGCTACGACGCACGGTTTAGGAGATACAGCCCTATATAGATTTTTTTCTTTTTCTTTTTTACGTTTTTAAATCTTAATTAAGGGCTTCTTAAGGGGAACGAAAATTTGATTATTTTTCGCTACCATGCACGGTTTAGGAGATACATCCCTAAAGTTTTTTTTTCTTTTTTTTGTCATTGCGTTTTTTGTTATTACTTTGGGGTTTCATAAAAGGGAACGAAAATTTTATTATTTTTGCGCTACGACGCACGGTTTAGGAGATACAGCCCTAAAATGATTTTTTCTCTTTTTCTTTTTTGCGTTTTTAAATCATAATTAGGGGCTTCTTAAAGGGGAACGGATATTGATTATTTTTGCGCTACGATGCACGGTTTAGGAGATACAGCCCTATAAAGTTTTTTTGTTAATATTTTTTCTTTCTTTTTCTTGTGTTTTTGTATATTATTTTGGGGCTTCATAAAGGGGAACGAAAATTTTATTATTTTTGCGCTACGACGCATGGTTTAGGAGATACAGCCCTATAAAGATTTTTTTTTTAAATTTTGCGTTTTTTTAAATATAAATTATGAGTTGCATAAAGGGGAACGAAAATTTTATTGTTTTTGCGGTACCACGCACGGTTTAGGAGATACAGCTCTATAAAGTTTTTTTTCCTGGTTTTTTTTTGTTTTTTTTTTTAAGTATTAATTACAGGTTTCTTAAAGGGGTTTTTTAAATTATTTTTGCGCTACGACGCATGGTTTAAGAGATACAGCCCTATAATGATTATTTTTTTAAATTTTGCGTTTTTTTTTTTTAATATAAATTATGGGTTGCATAAAGGGGAACGAAAATTTTATTATTTTTGCGCTACGACGCATGGTTTAGGAGATACAGCCCTATAAAGATTTTTTAATTGTTTTTTTTCTTTTTTTCTTTTTTACATTGTGTTTTTTGTATATTACTTTGGGGTTTCATAAAGGGGAACGAAAATTTTATTATTTTTGCGCTACGACACATGGTTTAGGAGATACAGCCCTATAAAGTTTTTTTTTTAAATTTTGCGTTTTTTTAAATATAAATTATGGGTTGCATAAAGGGGAACGAAAATGTTATTGTTTTTGCGGTACCACGCACGGTTTAGGAGATACAGCTCTATAAAGTTTTTTTTTCCTGGTTTTTTAAGTATTAATTACGGGTTTCTTAAAGGGGTTTTTTAAATTATTTTTGCGCTACGACGCATGGTTTAAGAGATACAGCCCTATAATGTTTTTTTTTTTAAATTTTGCGTTTTTTTTTTAAATATAAATTATGGGTTGCATAAAGGGGAACGAAAATTTTATTATTTTTGCGCTACGACGCATGGTTTAGGAGATACAGCCCTATAAAGATTATTTTTTTAAATTTTGCGTTTTTTTTTTAATATAAATTATGGGTTGCATAAAGGGGAACGAAAATTTTATTGTTTTTGCGGTACCACGCACGGTTTAGGAGATACAGCTCTATAAAGTTTTTTTCCTGGTTTTTTTTGTTTTTTTTTAAGTATTAATTACGGGTTTCTTAAAGGGGTTTTTTTAAATTATTTTTGCACTACGACGCATGGTTTAAGAGATAATGATATGTTTTTTTTAATTTTGCGTTTTTTTTTAAATATAAATTATGGGTTGCATAAAGGGGAACGAAAATTTTATTATTTTTGCGCCACCACGCACGGTTTAGGAGATATTATATCTATATATATAGCTATAATAGCTCTATAAAGTTTTTTTTCCTGGTTTTTTTTAAAGTTTTAATTAAGGGTTTCTTAAAGGGGAACGAAAATTTGATTATTTTTGTGCTACGATGCACGGTTTAGGAGATGCAGCCCTATAAAGATTTTTTTTGTTGTTTTTTTTTTCATTGTGTTTTTTGTATATTATTTTGGGGTTCCGTAAAGGGGAACGAAAATTTTGTTCTTTTTGCGCTACCACGCACGGTTTAGGAGATATAGCTCTATAAAGATTTTTTCCTGTTTTTTTTTTTGTTTTTTTTTTAAGTATTAATTAAGGGATCCTTAAAGGGGAACGAAAAATTGATTATTTTTGCGCTACGATGCACGATTAGGAGATGCAGCCCTATAAAGATTTTTTTTTGTTTTTTTTTTCATTGTGCTTTTTGTATTTTAGTTTGGGGTTCCACAAAGGGGAACGAAAATTTGATTATTTTTGCGCTACGACGGTTTAGGAGATACAGCCCTATAAAGTTTTTTTTGTTTTTTTTTTCATTGTGTTTTTTGTATATTACTTTGGGGTTCCGTAAAGGGGAACGAAAATTTTATTATTTTTGCGCTACGACGCACGGTTTAGGAGATACAGCCCTAAAATGATTTTTTTTCCTCTTTTTCTTTTTTGCGTTTTTCAATCTTAATTAGGGGTTTCTTAAAGGGATTTTTTTAATTATTTTTGCGCTACGATGCACGGTGTAGGAGATACAGCCCTATAAAGTTTTTTTGTTATTTTTTTTCTTTTTTTTCATTGTGTTTTTAGTATATTGCTTTGGGGCTTCATAAAGGGGAACGAAATTTTTATTATTTTTGCGCCACCACGCACGGTTTAGGAGATATTATATCTATATATATAGCTATAATAGCTCTATAAAGTTTTTTCCTGTTTTTTTTTAAAGTTTTAATTAAGGGTTTCTTAAGGGGAGCGAAAATTTGATTATTTTTGCGCTACGATGCACGATATAGGAGATACAGCTAATACAGCCCTATAAAGATTTTGTTTCTTTTTTTTTCATTGTATTTTTCATGTATTACTTTTGGGTTACATAAAGGGGAACGAAAATTTTATTATTTTTGCGCTACGACGCATGGTTAAGGAGATACAGTCCTATATATTTTTTTACAATGCATGTGCTCGAAAAGTGCGTTTCCTACGGAGCCATATCGTGCGGAAAGTACTGCTTTTCCGCACTAGTGCTTTTTGTTTTCAATTTTTTTTACAGTACATATGGTGCTACTTTCTCGCACTAGTGCGGAAAAGAGCACTTACCGTGCATATGTCGAAAGTTTAAAGGGCCATATGTACTGTAAAACGTACGATACACGTGCGAATAAGTAATTCGCAACTCGTGTCGATTTAAAACACTCCTTTTAATAATTAAACTTATTTGCCATGACATGTTTTTTTTATTTACTCGCACAATGCATAGTAAAACGTTGTATGATACACGTGCGTAAAGATGACTTCCGCACTTGTTGCATAAATAGCAATTTTTTTTATCAAAGAATGAAAGAAAGTCACGGTATTAATAACCAAATTTTACTTTAGTGGTACCTTTTCCCTATCACTGTCACAAATGTATGTGGCGTTCACGTAAACGCGATATTTTTAAGATTTCCCTGCGCAATGTTGCCAGCTCGCTCGCAAATCAAACATGTACTTACAGTTCTTTTGCATAATGGTGACATTGTACAATATCTATAAGTTTTAAAAAGGTAAAAGATAATTCGACGCATTCTTTGCTTGCTTGTTGCTTGTTGTTGTGTTGTTTGCGTAACTTCTTTGAATAAGTTGCGTTAATTTGGCGCACAGGCGAAGTAAACATGCGTTGCGTACGGCAAGGTCACGCCGCGGCCCCACCCTGCACGGCCTCCGTTGCCCATTCAGACCGCCCGCTAGCTTCGTTTGAACGCAAATAATATTTTTGTAATATTTGTTTATGCAGTGGATGCAAGTGACACAAATTCATACATCTTATTTATCTTGCATTTCAAATTAATAAGATGTAAACTCTAATATCTTTAATATTCTTTTGTAACGGTGACAGCCTGTTACAACAAAATCATCAAATATCTTATGAAGCTATGCCTTAATAAGACACAAAATCATTTAATGGACCTATTTAAACGATTAAATTCGACCTAAGTAATTTTTTTTAACTCTAATTTTTTTTTGTATCATTTAGAATATTATGACATAGTATCAGATTGCAGTGGACGTAATTGACACAAACTATGTTTTCACACTAAAAACACTATCCTAAATGCAACACAGTTACATGTTTTCTCTCGAATATTTTTTTCTCCAAGATAATTCAAAATAAAAAATAATTACCACAAAATAACAAATTACTAGAAAAGCAAATTATATATATGACACAAAACAAAATGTAAGATTTACATCTTAACAAAGTATTCATAAGCGAAAACAGAATTGACTTTAATATTTTTATAACCTAGGGGTCAAAATATAGCCAGCGGTACAGGTCTAATGCTCGTTGAGTAACGTTATAACACTGCCTACTTGTATATGGGCAGATACCTGTTCGTTTATTGAGTTAGATAAGGTCATGTGGGGTAAAAGAAACAGTACAGTATGAGGATGCCCTACAAATGTTTCTCGTGCCCCAGTATTTCTTCGAATGTTTATGGGTGTATGTTTGATGATTTGTAATGATAATTATTACCTATATTTATTTATTATTTATTCTCATACATATTATGAGAATAAATATCTAATCTAATTTAATCTACCACGTTATGGTATCAATCTCACTCTTTTTATGAATTAAAGATAATTTTATATACATATATTTATATTAACATGCCCCAAGCAAAATATATATTTTTTTTTATTCTGGAAATGATATTACCCACTAAGTACCTAGTTTAATTTGTGAATAGTACAAATGTAAGCTAACTATGCTGTTTTTCATTGGAACCTATTAGTGTACGCAATAAGAATATTAAGGCCGTTCCATCGGTTTGCCGCTGTCTCTGTCACATTTTGCAAGAAGGAACGGGAAAGATCATGTGCGCCAAGTGTCAATTTTGATCGAATTTTGTCGATTTTTATTTATTTTAAAAACGTTACCCTACAATATCGAAATTCGAAAGCTATGAAATTACTATTTAAGTTAAGATTGTTTTTTCTTCTTTTTTTGTTTATAGTATGACATAATAAATAACCGAGTAAAGTTGGATTAAAAGTCCGAGTTAAAGGTTACTTTGGGAATTAATTGTATCGAGTGAAGGGTCATAATTCGTGTATCGGAACCTATGATATTAAAGATAATATAGTCAAGAACTACATATATTTTTTCCACGTCTACGAATATCAACGCCTCTTAGAAAAACGGGATAAACGGGACTCTTAGATTTTTCGCCTTCTGGCTCAGGGAACCGCCTCAAATAGTTTAAAATAAGCACCAATGGCTCACTAACTTGTGTTTACATTTTTTACAGTAACAAAAAAACACTCGATTAAGTACAATTTTAATAAAGGAATGTAAAAAAAATAGTACAACCAGTAGACCTGAGCTGTAGACCTAGCGAGCATAACATACAACTGATTAAGTATATGCATTTATATGGCTCCGCCATTATGAAAAAAGTCCAAAACCATAATCTACAAAAAAAAATATCATCGAACCTGCTCACAAAATTTCACTAGAATCGGTTGAAAATTGCGACCTGTAGAGGAGAAAATGAAATTTTTGCCCAAGCTTCAACGGAGACCTTCGCTAACGCTCGGTCAAATAGCACGTGTCCTTAAGATAAGAAGATGCTGTTGACGTTACCTACGTCGTCTGTCAGATATTTCTAATATCTAACGTGTTGTGAAGACTAGGAAAGTCTAAAACTTTCAAGTATTATCACCACTTAGCGCCTCGTTTAAACTGTCTGCGGACATTAGCAAGTCGTGTATCTAATATCCATATTTCCATACTAATCCATACTAATATTATAAATGCGAAAGTCTGTCTGTCTGTCTGTCTGTCTGTCTGTGTGTTCCCTCTTCACGCTTAAACCGCTGAATCGATTTAGATGAAATTTGGCACAGAGATAGGTTGAGTCCCTGAGAAGGACATAGGATAGTTTTTATCCCGAAAATCATCCCTTAAGAAAGTAAAAAGCGGGGTGGAATTGAGATAATTGATGAAGTGTCTGCTAATTTGTGTGCATAATATGCTCAAATTGAATAATTGCTATAAGATTTTCTCCAGGCGCTATTCTTACTCTAGCTGGGGTTACTAAGTCCACGCAGACGAAGTCGCGGGCAAAAGCTAGTATTATAATATTATAAATGCGAAAGTCAGTCTGTCTGTCTGTGTGTTACCTTTCACGCTTAAACCGCTGAACCGATTCAGTTGAAATTTGACATAGGTAGAGATAGTTTGAGTCCCGGGGAAGGACATAGGATAGTTTTTTCTCCGGAAATCATCCCTTAAGAGGGTCAAAATTATCTCACTTCCACCCCGAAAGTGAGATAAGTGATGCATCGCCTGACAATGATGTAACTATTGAATCTTTACCTTCATATTTTATCAAGGCATTAGAAGTTAGATTTAACTCTCAAATAAGGATATAAGGAAGTTGGTATAGATAAATCAATAAAAAGTAGATTGGATAAAAAAAAGAATCTACCCAAAATCATCATCATCCAAAATACTAATTCCACGCAGACGAAGTGGCGGGCAAAAGCTAGTAACTTTATATTTCGTTTCCGCTAACTTTTACCTTAGCTTGCCTGTTACCTGGGTAAATTACCTTAGGTACTTTTACCTGACGATGAAAACGTTTTAATAGGTACCGTAAAACCTATAACCAACACTGCAACTATAGTCCACACGTTCAAAAGGAAATAAAGTATCAATACCAATGTTCCTGTTGGTTTACTCCGAGTTTTGTCTTCCATTTATAAACACACCTTGCCTTAGAACAACAAAAATACAGTAAGACACACCTGAACGAAAAAATAGTCAGGAGCTTTGCACAATAGTAGGGACAGGGGTCGGAAACCGGTATTTGCTCCATACAAAAATACCGGTATTATTACGATCTTTTTCATTCTTTTGATTATAATTTCATTTTTAATGGGACGTTTTAATAATGCAAAATTGTTTTCTAAATACATGATTCAGTCCTACGTAATGAGCATTAAAAAAATCAAAATATTGGGCTATTTCGGGGTTTTTAAAAAATACCGGTTTCGAGCCCTGAGTAGGGAGGTTTTATTTATTTTATGCACGATTATATTTGTGCCGTTCTCGAAAAGGTTCTCAATTTACTATGGGAAATATTCTCGAGCGAGAACAATTCTATGCACGATCAAGTATAAATTTTTACAGCTTTTATAAGATTATTTGTCACAGAAGAAGGAAAACCGGAATTATAATGTTTTACAAAAAATCGAACGACAATCGAATCGAACAACATATTTCGGGGATCTCGGTAACGGCTCTAACAATTTCGATGAAATTTGCTATATGGGGGTTTTCGGGGGCGAAAAATCGATCTTGGTCTTATCTCTGGGAAAACGCGCATTCTTGAGTTTTTTTTATGTTTTCCGAGCAAAGTTCGGTCTCCCAGATATTTTCAATTTAAACAAGAAAATACATCTAAGGCAAAAAAAAACGATGATGATTGTAACAGTTATTTACGATACAAGTGCGAAATTCGCAACGAGTGCCGAATTTTAAAATACGACCGAAGAGTGTTTTAAATCAACACGTGATTTTTTGTCAGTTGCGAATTACCCATTTGCACGTGTATCGTTTACAGTAGGTACATATGGCCCTTTAAATTTTCGACGTAGTTACGTAATGTGATTATTATAGCACAGGGAGTCGTAATGGGGCACCAGATGTACTGTAAAGATTATAAAGTACAGTCATCATCATGAATGGCGGATGGAACAACGCAACGCGCCATAAGTATCTGCCACCTTGGAACACTTTCCCAAACAGAGGTATAAGCTCTACAGTTTGCATTCAAAAGTACAGTGTAATTGTTCTACATATAGAGACATACCTCTTTATTTATGTTGTCTTTAGACAATGGTAAGTATAGTCAACCAATTTGATTCCTAGGCCACTATAAAACCTTGCCGCTTTAACTACTAGATACATGACATAATATACGTCAGTGACGTCCTCCATATGTCTCCCCTGTGTGGGATGTCACGGAGGCGGCAGCTGTAACACGCTATATAGAGACGATACTGTACTGTACCTCTCCCCTGTGTGTATGTCGCGCATGGCACGTATTGACAGCGTGACGTCGCGGCGGGGCGTTTGCGGGAGCAGCTGTAACTGTAACACGCTAGAGTAGCGCTACTGTACTGTACCTCTCCCCTGTGTGGATGTCACTCAATAAGCACTGTCGTAGAAGATAAACAAATTGTTTTATTATGACATGGTTCTATAGTGGCCTAGGAATCGAATTGGTTGACTGTGTACTTTTGACGCGTAGTCTGAACCGGTAGTTTTAATGCTAACTGTACAAAACAAACAATGATTTTGAAAGAAAATCTTCTTTATTTACGCACATAGACGCTTTACATTCTACATGCATGATAATATGTAATTAACTATATAAGCAGTTGAACTAGCATAAGTTTGATTCCCGTGATTGGTTACCCAATTAAGGTCAAGCCCTTTTAACCAATCTCATCGCAGTGAAATCATTACGTGAAATAAACAAATAGGTAAATGTGTGTAATAAAATCACTCGGATCTCAGTCCAAAGTTACGTCAATCTTGAGTGGAACCGATTCTATTTGAACAATTATATCAAAATAAGAGAAAAAGCATGTCGACTGTAATTATGATTTCCATTTTAATTTGATACGGCCTTGGCCGTGAGCAGCAATCAGCGTTAAGGCACAGAATAAATAATAGTACCATAGAGTAACTTATACTAGAGCGGTACTGTCATAGTAAATTTTGTAACCCCAGTATATTCACTGCCATCTGTCGACACACTTTAAAACTAAAAATGAAGATTTATAAAAATACGATAAAATGTATTTAAATATAGATAAATGATTTTTTTATTTGCATTAATTATTTTGATGATTTTGACCCATGTTCTGTCACTGATATGCGTTAAAATTGTTAAATAACAAACGAAACCGTCAACGCCATCTATACGACAGTTGGCCAAAACTAGTAGCGCCCTCTGAACGAGAATCAAATTTTCTTGATTTTCGAGGCACGTTTTTTCCTTAGACTGTATCCATCTATTACGGAGTTATATCTATCTTTGATAGTACTAAGTACAGAAGTTTCACTCTCCAACAAAACGCGTCTATTACGACAGATATGACCGCTAGGTGACGCAAGCGCGAGGGGGCGTCCGTTCCTTAGGGGTGTGCGGCAACTACTATGGCTAGACACCAAAATTGGTGTGGGCCGCGTGTACTTGTAGCGACGCGACGAAATCGCGGAGTGAGCCACTGGTTAAGGCTTCTACAAACGATGCGACAAACGGTATGCGATTTTATATAATTGCCGGCTAAGTCGGAGCAATGAATTTAATCGTACGACCAAATGCCGCAATTTATTGCAAAATTTGCAAATCACATGCGATTAGCGTTGACGTTTGGAGAGGCCATTAGCGGCGTACGCTGATTGGTGTTGACATACTGCAATAGGGACTATCGGGGGTCGTCACATTCTCATTAGGCATCTCGCTTATTGGTGCGCGTGAGATGCCCGGTTACACGACTCAAGGTCATATCAAAATTATATCAAAACCTTATCAAATTGTTGTACCAGAATCAGTCTCAGTACTTGATGTTGACTCAACACTTGAGTTCATTGGAAAGGTTGAGACGCCCTGATTCACACAATTGTTAAGGCAGCTTTATGGTGATATAAAATTTAAATGAAACGCAAAGATCGTTTAAGTGCGTGTCTACACTAAGATATCGCAACTTAAATGTATGTAGTGTACGTATTTCCATTACCCACATACATAGGTGCTAAATGTGGAAGTACTTTAGGTATAACTTAACTTTAACTTTTTCTGTTAAACACAGAAAAAACCTACAAACTTAAATGTATATTTAAAAGAAAATTTGACTCGATATTATGCCAGTAAGTCATCGGTTTTAATTAGAATTTAAATATTTATCGTCTTATTTTCTTCACACCTATAAAGGTATTTGTTAAATTTTAGCTTGGGAGAAATACACACTCCTTACAGTGACTCTTTTAGTTTAATTTTTAGTTTTGAATTTTTTTCTGTAGATACATTTGTTCTTTCTAACAACTAAGGTTTTGTAACAATATAAAAGTCATGCTAGATACCATATCTATTAAATGCTATTACTATCTTGACATTTCAAAAACAAGACCATTTTTAAGACTAGCACAATGTCTTGTGCAAAATCGGTGATGGCAATTAAATATCAAAATAGAAGAGCAGTGTAATAATAAAAAATATAAAAACTATAAATTATTCATAGTCATATTTAAAAAGTTATTAATATACATAGTAATAGACAGACGGCGCGGCGACCTCTTATCATGCATTAATTCATTATATAATATAAGTAGGTTTAATTGTAAAGAAAGTTCGATTTACACATACAAAACACTTAAATTGTAATTCGCAAATTATGTTTATTCATGCCAACATCATATGCGAATTCCGCTACAGCTCACTGAAATTCATAAAGTCGTATGTGACAAATGAAGCTCATGTGTAAATATGACCTTTTTATAGCAATGATCTGCACATACGTTTCTCAGTAACGCGTACTTATGTCATATTGTCCCGGCTTGACCTTTCGAGCGTGAGAGAAAGTTGTACAGTCGCTGCTGAGAACAGTAGGCTAGCATGACCGGTTATCTGTCTCCTATAAAACGTTCCCTTTCAAAAAGATTCGCTCCGTACTACGTAAAAAAGTAATTGACGGGCGATTGGTCGATAACCCACTCGCAAACGCCCTTAGGGCAGGTGCAGGCGAACTGCAACCAGACTGCAACTTGTATAGGAAGTGTACGCCGACATTGCAGTTAGCAGCCGGCGGGCAGTACCCATACAAATTGCAGTCGGGTTGCAGTCCGTCTGTATCGGCCCTTATGGTTTCTACAAACGTCACCGATTTATCTCACGCGATTTGCGATACAATGCGGCTTTTGATCGATCGAATTCGTTGCTCCTACTTAGTTGGCAATTATCTAAAATCGCATGCCTATTCGAACACATTTTTGAGCAGGTGTATGATCAAATTTTTGAGTACATCCGGTGCACTTAAGAGAAAAGAAAACAGGTCACTTTCCGTATAATTCTACATAATAAGTGACCCGTTTTCATTGTATTTGGTGTATTTTAGTCTTACAATTGGTAGAGATCAGTTATTTTTAGCTCTATTAAGTATAGGTAAATGTGGATTTAAGACCCGTTATACTCTCTATCACACTGCAAACCCTTAAGAGTATTTGACGAGTTGGTAACAATGTTATGATCATACTCCAAGAAGTATGTAAAAAAGGGTTAATATAAATAATATCGAATTATTATAAAGAGTTTCAGTCCCGCGAAGTGTGTAATTGCTAATAGCGATTGGCAGAAATAAATCGATTACTCGTAATTTAAGTATCCTGGCCAAAATCCCAAAAAAATACAGCCTGATGCTGATACTGAATATATAGATATACTGTGGCCAACGGGAAATGCGTGCACGTACTTATTTGATGACACGTGAGTAAATATTATACATACCTATATATCCCATCTAGCGTTATGTAAAATAGAAAACAATCACGAAAACTCGACACGACTTGTTACTATAGTAAGATCTGTTAAGGTACATGAACTTATCATAAAATCTGTAGGTATTGTTTGACCCACATAATATTATAGGTACCTCTCTACTCTGTTTCACAAAAGTGGAAGCAGAAACTCAGCCCACAAATCGATAAAAAAAAAAAAAAAAAAAACTTTTTTTTAAATACATTTATTTTTTGTCGAATGTAGGTAGTTTAAATTAGTAAAACGAATAATATGCGTCCTATCTCGAAGGGTCTACTAGAAGTTATAAGAGTTCCATTATCTATATTATTCTCGTTCCATCATCAGATCAGCTAGATAATGTAAAATTATTGTATCTATAGGTATATTACCATAGAGTAACTTATACTAGAGCGGTACTGTCATAGTAAATTTTGTAACCCCAGTAAATTCACTGCCATCTGTCGACACACTTTAAAACTAAAAATGAAGATTTATAAAAATACGATAGAATGTATTTAAATATAGATAAATGATTTTTTTTATTTGCATTAATTATTTTTATGATTTTGACCCATGTTCTTTCACTGATATGCGTTAAAATTGTTAAATAACAAAACGAAACCGTCAACGCCATCTATACGACTGTAGGCCAAAACTAGTAGCGCCCTCTGAACGAGAATCAAATTTTCTTGATTTTCGAGGCACGTTTTTTCCTTAGACTGTATCCATCTATTACGGAGTTATATCTATCTTTGATATTACCTATGTTTTATATATTATCTATGATTATAGCTATGGATCTTCTAGTATGTAACAAGCTTTAAGTTAGGTACTCGAATTTTAGACAGCCGGATCCATTCACCTACATTGATTTACAATGGCGCCGTTATCGAGCTGGTATCGAACCTGTCACCGCCGTAGATGGTCACTCGTAATAGCCGTAATAGCTGCAATGACCGTACAAGTACATAGTACATGCGATACGGAGAGTAAAACCGGATCGTGAAGTTATACTCCCATCGCTGACACTACACGGGTACGGGGATTGGGGAACACATCTTATTATTAATTATGGATGGCTTTATCCACGTGATAAAATAACTGTCACTTTTTAACACCGCGGGATAGAAAGTGACGGACACCGTTTTATCACGCTGTCACGTAGACAAGAACGACCATCATATCTTATGGATGGTATAGAAAGGATGCCAATCTCACAAGGCAGAATTGTTGCAAAAGTGATCGCTTTTAGCTTTAAATAATAGTTCCTAATCTCTCCGGTGGCGCTAGTTAGGCTCTGGGACATAAGGCAATAAATAACCCGACCAAATTACGTGGGTTGTTTTTGGTAGTATTTCGGTGTATGGTGGCGCCGCCTAATTACTGTTTTTTGATGGACACTTTTCATACATAGAGATTTGGCTCCTTTATACAGTCTCCATGATCATATCTGTACTGAAATAGATGTCAAATACGAAAGAAAATGGCCAAGGCCTCCACCACATCCTCCCAAGAATACCGAACATTCTACTCACGTGTGAAAGTCAAAAACCGACATTGGCAAATTCACCCTGTGCAAAATTGCAGGGAGTAAAAGCCAGATAGGAAAAAAAAGGCCTCCAGTGCAGTGCTCCACTGCTGTCAGCCCTGGGCTGGGGCTCAGATGGAACCAACGTTTTCTGCATGTTTTCTTCCGTATCCATCTGTTTCAGTTTACCAGTAGGTATACTTACAAATTTAAACACTGCAATGTTGAATCACACAAATGCAATTTTGCAATTTTTTTTTCGTGGAGCATGATTATTCTGTAAGGATTTTCATGAACCCCTATGGATTGCATTTTCAAAAGCTTGAATATTACTCATTAGATTTTGCCGATCTATATATGTACATATATATTTTAGCTATTTTCATGGAGAAAAATTCTAAATATTCGGAGCGCGCAAAAATTTTGCATACAAAAACAAAAATCAGAATAGCGGTGGTTATGGGTAAATCAAATTTCCGAGTTATTATAACAATATTTTCTGAGTTATTTTCGCTTGGAGGGACAATATTGGTTTCCTAGAGGCAAACACTTGTGTGGCATCAGGAATACAGTTCCACGGTAAGGGTAAGGGTGAAAGTGTACCGTCATCTGGTAAGCGCATACCTACTTGAACCATTACACAATAAATAGGTAGTGCAAACGTTTCCTACTTTTCGACCCTAGATCACGTTTCTGTAGCTGTGAGTTTTAATGCACATAAACATAATTAAATAAGGTTAATTACGAAGCATTAAATATGTAACTATAGACGGAAAACATTATAGACCGTGTTAATGCGTGCCTTGAAAAGTTGAAAGTTGACAATATGCCTTAAAGGGTTTTTCCAAACTTTAGGTACAAAAACGGATTTTTATGATTCCTATTTGATAATATTACTACGTATAGGTATTTAGAGAATTACCTAGATGTAGTTAGGTTATTTAATTTTGATTTTAGGGTTTCGACACAGATTTACTGTTCATATTTGTCTTATCCGTACTTAACCAAAAGTTAAGACTTTGGTGCCACAGATGCTTACAGTTTTGATATTTCTGAAAACTACTTCGAGACCAGTTTGGATAGCCAGAAATTATATTCCAGTATCCTTAACTGTTGGGTACAGAAGAGATTATTTTTGCGTTTCTGTGTTGAATTTGTCGAATTTAGTGTGCAGTTCATTTATTTTAAAGTGCCTGGTAAAGTTGATACATTTAAATTTTACTAGCTCAACTATATTACTAACTACTACTACTACTACAGGCATTTAACCTAGGACTTCGTTCCCACAGCACCTTGCACTTCTGCAAACCTAGTCAACATTGTATCGACTATTGCATTCGATATTCGACTATTTTGCTCGTTTGGTGATGTGATGTGATGATAATGAATTCAAGCAGGTAACAGTCGTGACAACACGACAACAACCAACATTTACAGAGCCTATTATTACACAAACGTGTCACTTTTTCACCGGATCGTGAACCTAAAGGGTATATTCGGATTGTCACTGCAGAAGCGTTGCTAGACCAGCATTGCAGCAGCGGAAACTGGGCGTTGTTACTGTTAATTTTCTTGACAAAATGTGTTGCTGACGATACCGGATTGCTGTCGCGATCGGAGCGTTCAACTATGTCAATCATTTTATCAAGGCTCGAATCCCCTTGCTGCAATGCTGCTGTCGCAATCCGAATATAACATTAAAGATTAGAAGAATGTCGAGTCGGATAAGGAAAGAGATCGCAGTGAACCGCGAGTGATGATTGAAGAACGCAGTGAAAGGTTAAACTCACGATGACGTAACAGTCCGGCATAGAGTGCCCGTAGAGTAACGTCGCAGAATGCCAAGACTTAGATATTGTACATGTACACGACTGGGATAAGGCGTTGTCAGTCCTTAACCAGACGAACGGGTATTATGAAACATAATTATTTATTTTATTATTTATTTATTTTATTGATAAGAATGTTTACATGACATTACAGTTGAACCAATGCGTCACGAAACTTAAAACTAATAGCAATAATAATACATAAAACAGCAACAATTATAACAACAATAATATCACATAACATTAGAATAGACAGACAGACAAATTATGTTGGAACAGTTGAGCACCTAGCATCCATCGCCTCACAGAATCTCAGGCATTCATTATACACTGCCGTCCATCGCCACGCAAATAGGTCGCACTCAGGCGTCGATGCCAGGAGCGCATTGAGCAGTGAAAGGGCGCGGGGCAGCGGCGAGTTCCTGCGCGATACGGTGCGCCCCGGCGGCACGGCCAATAGATCGCGTTGTCGTGGTCTAAGGGCCATTCTCGGGACGTCCGGGATAAACAGACGCACGAGACCAGAGACAATTTCGGGACAGTCCGACTCACCACGCAAGGCTCGGCATGCCGTGACTAGGAGTTGGTAATTCCGCCTGACCTCCAAGGAATTGTACCCGAGGGAGCCGAGAAGATACTTTGTCGGGTACAGGTACGGATAGTATCCAAATATTTTTTTATAAAGGAACCTTAAAAACGCTTTCTGAACCTTCTCAAGCAGTAAAGCATACGTCGATTCGTAGGGGTTCCATACGATCGACGAAGTCTCCAGCTTACTCCTTACTAGACCATTGTAAACCATTTTTATAGCCCCCGGGTCATGAAAATCGCGGAGGTTTCGGATTACGAAACCTAGCCTTTGAAAGGAACTCTTGGCAAGAGAAATAATATGTTCGTGAAAAGTTAGCCGTGCATCGAACACTACGCCCAGATCCTTGACGGAAAAGACACGATTTATCGGCTCTGACCCCAGTATATAATGCCCATATATAGCGGAATGAGAGCGGCTAAATGTACACACACAACACTTGACTGGGTTAAAATGAAGTTTATTGTGCATACTCCACCGAAACACCAAGTCGATGTCCTCTTGTAACGTCTCACAATCAGTTCTTTGCTCTATCCTATATACCAGCTTCAGATCATCAGCATACAAGAGACATTGAGCCGCCCGAAGAACCGATTTGAGATCGTTAATCATGATGCCGAAAAACAAGGGCCCCAAAATGGAGCCTTGACTGACGCCAGACCGGGTATGGTAAGGAGTCGAGACAAAACAACCATGTCGGATGAATTGCTGTCGATCGCGCAGATAGTTGGCAAAAAAGATTAGTAACTTGGGAGAGAAACCAATTTCATCAAGTTTCCTAAGCAGCACATCATTATCCACACGATCGAAAGCCTTCGAGAAATCGAAATAGATGACATCGACTTGAATACCTCTATCAAGATGCTGAGCAAGGTTGTCAGTTAGTATCAACAGATTCGTGTTGACCGAACGACTAGGCCGAAAGCCATGCTGTGCGTCACACAAGAAGGGCCGAACCTGTGAAGATAGAATCCGGTGAAGTATGGACTCAAACAGCTTGCCAAGGGTGGGAAGAACGGCTATGGGTCTGTAATTCTCAACGACGGAAGTGTCACTCGCCTTCGGGATCGGCCTAACTCTAGACACCTTCCAACTTCGAGGATATGACCCAGAAGAGAGCGCCAGGTTAAAAATATATTGTATCGGGATCTTTAGAAACTCCACACAACCTTTTACAATATACGCCGGTAAGTTATCAGGTCCAACGGAGCTATTGGCCTTTAGGCGTTTTATCCCAGCTTCAACCTCTTGCAACGTTATTGATTTGATATCAATGCAGTTGGCGTTAGGTTTCCGATCGGCATTGTCTAACAAGTTTGGATCGAGAAGCGGAATGTCAGGTAGAAAGACGTCTGAGAAATAGTTAGCAAACGCGCTCGCCACCTCCTTACCAACAAATTCTTTATCTTTACACTTGACTCGGGAAACAAAACCACCATTTGTCTTGAGACTGCCTACGTGCTGCCAGAAAGCGCGAGGATTGACTTTAAGAGTACTTTGGATACGCCCAATGTGGCTGTCATAAGCAGTCGCTAGCAGCTCTTTTACCTTTGACCTTAATGTTGCAAACTTTTTGTAGACGTCTTTATCCCGTGTAGCCTTCCATTCCCGGTGCAGTTTACTTTTTTGTTTGATTTCACTAATCAGGTCAGCCGTGAACCACACAGGATATCGTCTACTCGAACCTGGCGGCCGTTTCCGTTTTGGTACGCAGAGGTCAAATACATCATATATCATATTGTAAAATGTGTCCACAGCGATGTCGACATTGCCAGCACTGAGAACTTTCTGCCAACTCGTTTCGGACACTAATTTATACATTAGCTCAAAATTACTCTTAGTAAAGTTCCAGTCCCGACACATATCCACATTGCTAGGATCTAGACGCTCTGCAGTCGGTCGATGCGCACAGCTACCGGGCACCGAAATTTCCAATGGAGGATGGTACGTATCAGATCTCGGGACCAACCCCTCGCCCGCCATCTTTGAGACCGTAGCACTAGTGATGCGCTCCGACACCAACACGACATCTAGCTTACTTCCATGTACATTCGTCACTTTATTCATCTCATTCAGACCGCAAACAGATAAGAGATAACCATAATAACCAAGGACACTCTGGGAAGTATACACCGGGTTCAAATTCAAGTCGCCAAGCACAAGCACTACACCTGCAAGAGTGTCAATCACCAACTCCACTTTTTCAAACCACCGCATATAGGTTTCCTCTGAGGCACTTGGAGGAATGTACACGACGCATACGTAAAACACTACTTCACCCACCACAAATGTGACCCATAAGTCCTCGCCGTTCGGCGTCTCTAGATCCGCACGACGCCGGAGCTCGATGCCAGGGCGCGCCGCGAGGAGCACGCCGCCGCCGCGCGCGCCTGTAGCGCGGTCCCGACGCAGCACGCTCCACTCGCCGCACACCAACTCAGCATCGTTTACGGCATCGGTAAGCCAAGACTCCGTTACCGCGATGACGTCACAATCAAGAGCTAGCAGGTTTTGCCTGAAGTAGTGAAGTCTCGTGTTCAGGCCCCTGACATTTTGGTATACTATGTCTAACATCGATACTATTTCCGTCTTGGGACTTGGGCTTTTCCTGGTATGTGTCGTTTCTCTGCTGTCCTCGAAAAAACCATGGCTTCACCCGAGCATTCTTGGGCCAAATATCTGCGGATAAACATTTGTCATATAGCTCGCACGGGATGCCGATTTTGTATGACCTGTAAGACCCCTTCGGTTTGAGTTCAAGGACTGTGCAAGCTCTTTCGGGAAATATTGTTTCCAAATATGCACGTATTTCGTCGGCGCCTGACATTATAAAAATTAATTTAATGAGGGCAACGAAAGACCTGCCTATTGAGAAGAAAACCCACAGTTTATACTGGTACCAACTGCAATTGAACTTGGACTTTCCTTTTTATCTTAAATTGAATTTTAGTGGAGTAAGAATAAATGGAGAATAAAGATAATGAATGGCAGCGCGTCGTTCATGATCGATTTCGAGACTGAACGAAACGTCGCAGTGAACCCGACAGCAGAAAGCGAGATAAGCTTGGCTCCGGCCGCCAATCTCAATTTGCTACAATTATGTAGGTAGTGTGCGCCTTTTTTATAAATCCGCTCTTATATTTAGCAGGAAGATAGAGTACGCGAGTCATCTAAAGCCTAAAGGCGCATCAGAGTGAAAAAGCTACCCTCTAATAACGCTAAAAAGGCCTACTCCAGAGCACACATGTTGTTCGACATGATGCCAACGGCCGCTTTCTATCACCGCACCGCTCGCCATCGGCAGGGTGTTCATCCGCACACCCTAGCATCTAAATGGTCGCGTACTGTGCGGTTTAAGAGGAATTTCCTCCCGCGTACGCTTCGGCTGTGGAATTCCCGAGGTTTTCCCGAGGGGCTACAGTATGGGGTTCTTCAAAAAAGGAGTGTACAGGTTTTTAAAGGGTCGGCAACGCGCGTGTAATATCTCTGGTGTTGCAGGCGTCCATAGGCTACGGTAACTGCTTACCATCAGGCGGGCCGTATGCTTGATTGCCACCGACGTGGTATAAAAAAAAACAACAGTCTCTGTGGTCGAAATCGGTCAGGAAAATCATTATCATCAAAATGTAATTTTAACTTTTGTAATGTCTATAGGAAAGACGACCGTTTTCCGGACCGTTTTCGAACGGACTGTATGTAGTCTATCGCGTCTGCACATTATACTTTTGCCTGTCGCGCCGGCAGATCGTTTTATGTAACGTAGATGCGCGGGAGTGCGTGCCGAGGAGATGTGACCGATTACGGGTTTTCACATTCCGAACGACTTCGTCTTGCCGACTCCCGTACACAGTTAATTTAATATTTATGAGCCTTATTGCAATGCGGTAAGGTCTTTATTATAGAAACAATGTAGCTATGTTTATTTGCTTGTAGTGCGGTGCCGTGGAAACAAACTTGTCACTGTCAAACGGTGACGGCAAGTAGATAATGGTTTTGACAATGATTAACAGTGACAGTCCATAAGAGGCCGTAGTCGATTTTGAAGCAAAAATGTAAAATTGATAGATTTAGTCGTTGAAATTATACACGTTTTGTTACGTAATATCTAAATAACAAGTATTGATTTCTATTAGCACGTCTTCTCATCTTGCCTTTTAATAATGAGGTCGCGAGCGTGCGTCACCGGTAATGCATGAAGAGAAGGGGCAGTTTTTAAAAATTCATCAAAAAATCATGGTGGCAAATTATACAAATTGATGTATAAGTATAGTTTCAGCAAATGTTGTAGATTGTTTAAGTATCAAAATTACGTTGAAATTAAGTCGTTTTTCAGAGAAATTGTCACTTGTTTTGAAGTAATTTCTGGAGAAAATTGATTTCGTCTAACTTTCATTTACACTACTTCAAAGTCATAATAATAAAAATGTAGTCTGATAAACGTCAAGTACAGGATATGTGTAATACAAAATTACCATGTTTAGCAGTCCAAACTTTACGAAATTTACAAATAAGAGCGACAAAATCAGTGCTTTACGCGCGTTTACCTAAACGTCCATCAGAAAAGCAAACAATACTAATTTAGTGAGTCTGTTTTCAAAAAACTGATCTGATAAAAGGTAAGATAAGAAGACGTGCTAATAGAAACCAGTACTTGTTATTTCAGTTAGGTAACAAAAGGTGTAAAATTTCACGGACTAAATCTACCAATTTTACATTTTTGCGACTAAAATCGACACCGGCCCCTTAAGTTTGATTAGAATAGATTCCATTTTACTAATTTGGTGCAAAAATCATCAATAACTCAGTAACTAATGAAATTCAGACAAATAAATGCCTTTACCAAAATTTAAATCCAAAACTTCCAGCTTAATAGGCAGGGTCACTATCGATTGGGCTAGAAGGCCGTTAAATGGTATGATTTTTTAGGGTTCCGTACCCAAAGGGTAAAAACGGTACCCTATTACTAAGACTCCACTGTCTGTCTGTCATCAAGCTGTATCTCATGAACCGTGATAGCTAGGCAGTTGAAATTTTCACAGATAATGTATTTCTGTTGCCGCTATAACAACAAATACTAAAAAGTACGGAAACCTCGGTTGGCGAGTGACTCGCACTTGTCCGGTATTTTTTTGTCACCTTAATGACTTCTCTACGAAAGTAGTCCGAGTAGTCGAGGGCAGAATTAAAACTTAGAAAAGGGGGATTTTCAGAAGTGTACAGGTTTTTAAAGAGTCGGCAACGCGCATGTAATATCTCTGGTGTTGCAGGCGTCCATAGGCTACGGTGACTGCTTACCATCAGGCAATGCGTGTTTGTTTGCCACCGACGTGGTTTAAAAAAAAGATTTCAGAACCTTTCAGATATAAAAGTGTGTCGTAGGACTTTATTTTAGATGTCTTAACTGTAACCTTATTCAAAACATAATCGCGTGCAAAGTTTATATTACCTACTTACTTAATGATCCGTTTCCGAGCGATCATCATTGTATCGATGCAAACCCCGATGTGCCGCGCTTGACATGTCCGGTTCCTACTTGCGTTCACAGACAATAACTGATTATCCATACCAAGAATCCTATAAAAAGTTTGGACCGATGTTGATGTATGTTTACATACATCCGCTCCCAGAACCATACTGTTCTACCTTAGGAATGGCCAGGGGGCGTCACAAGCCTTCAGGAAATTGTCATATACTTGGAAATTTCGGTCCATGCCACCGTGATAGGATGGCCGAGCGGTTCAGGCATCTGTCCGGTAAACAAAGGAGTCAAAGGACGCTGGTTCGATTCCGGCTCTGGACACTGAAGGCCGCGGTCATTTTTCCTTCGTATATGACATTTATTTAAGCTTTGTAACCTACCGTCAGCTGACGCTGACGTGCACCGACCGTTTTTGGCCGTACACCGTGACGAAGCCGACAAAAAGGTGTGAACTGCCAGCGAAAGTTTTGTTTTTATTGCCACGTTCACGGCAAATTTACTATCACGACCTTTCATGCTACTTACTGTCAAACAAGAGCCACGCCAAACAACACTTTAACACCTTGGAATAGAGTAACAATTAGCGCGTGTTACATTTTCAAAAACGCAGACTATATTTTGTTAGGTTAATTTTATAAACAATATTAAGATGACGGTTGCTTTTCTTTTTTTCAATCTATTTTAGTTTTTATCCCTTTGAATTAAGACATAGGTTCGTTTTTCAGAATGGTAAGTAGTTGATGGTAATTGTCACGCATAAAATGTGCGTATGTCAACATCATTCTAGTGAGTTATGAGAATTAGTTTTTGGTCTACATTTTATAGCGATATATGCGTATTCTAATGACCTAACTAAAATAAAACCTATTGTTTCCTTTATAATATTTATAAGGACAAACTTCAACACAATTTAGTGCTAGTGCTATTTACTTAAGCTAAATAAAGTTTAAAAAAATGTTACCTAACGAACCAATTTTTTTTCTTTGCACACAGAATCTGCTCCTTTTTAAAATCGATTGATAAAGAAAATGCCTCATGGCATTTTAGTTCGCCTTTTGTACAGTCAGTTGCATAGAAAATTGACCCACCTGAGGTATTTACTTATATTACCAGATATTCGCTGATAATTTATAAATTTATGTTAAACGAGAAGGAAGATTTTGAATGTCTCTCTAATTAAGTAGATAAATTAATTACTGAAATTTGCCGAAGTTGTCCAATAAGCCAATAACCAATTTCTATTCTACTTCTGTACGTTAACTTAATTATACTATTACAAAGTATACTACCAATTGCAAGTTACGTATCATACAGAGCCGGATTTAAAAGGAACATCACTACATAGTATCAAAGATAGATATAACTCCGTAATAGATGGATACAGTCTAAGGAAAAAACGTGCCTCGAAAATCAAGAAAATTTGATTCTCGTTCAGAGGGCGCTACTAGTTTTGGCCTACAGTCGTATAGATGGCGTTGACGGTTTCGTTTGTTATTTAACAATTTTAACGCATATCATTGAAAGAACATGGGTCAAAATCATCAAAATAATTAATGCAAATAAAAAAAAATCATTTATCTATATTTAAATACATTTTATCGTATTTTTTCAAATCTTCAATTTTAGTTTTAAACTGTGTCGACAGATGGCAGTGAATTTACTGGGGTTACAAAATTTACTATGACAGTACCGCTCTAGTATAAGTTACTCTATGATAGTATAAAACAAAGTCGCTTCCTGTTGTCTAGATGGATGTTTTTCAAAGGACTGTCTCATTTCAAACATAGACAAAGAGAATCATACAACAAAGTCAAAGTCAAAGTCAATATAATCTTTATTCAAATAGGCCTAGCAACAAGCACTTTTAAATTGTCAAGTTTTAAATATTACCTTAATCTAAATATCAGAGCAATTTATTGATGCAGTTATTATTATTCTTAAAAACATTGAAAACAACCTTTGTCTTACACTAGTGTTAGCACCCAAAAGAAAAGGATGAGTAGGTACCTATAGTTCTTTTTGTTCTTATTTACTGACAATTTGGTTTGGCCAACTATATATATTTTTTCTTTTATTAGGTATCTTAATATTCAAAGCTGCGGGCGGCGTATATTTATTGATAAAGGTAAACTTTCAGTGATATGTGTCAGTTATATGGCTCGTTTTTCGAAGTCAAAAATGTGCCTATTAAAAGTTTCGTCTTAGTCATACATTTATTCAAAAAAAAAAACAATACAGGTATTGTGTTTGAAAAATGCCTTAAAACTAAAATTATAATTATTAAAAACTTAGTAAGATGTAAAGATCATAATATAATAAGCCTAAATCTTAAATATTATCACAAATTTCATTTCGTCTATACAATGTATAGACGAAATCATTTCGTCTCGTCTGTATAGACGAAATGAAATTTTTGTCATATTATATTATGCCATATTAAAATATGTCATATTATATTCCGCGCTGCAAATCCGTCTCTGCATTAACCAGTACAAAATAAACGCAGATCCAGCCAATACAATTTCCTGTCTCTTCTTTAATAAGTTTGATTTCTATTTTATATAACGAGCATTTACACACAACTTAGAAAGTACTCTAAACACGTTCGTTAAGGCTATTCGGGGCCTGGAGTTTATTGGGTCTAACCAATTAATAGGTGTAATAATAACAAGTAATTGGGCAGGCCATTGCCATTTTATTAGGCAGGCGTCTCGTTTTATATCCCAATATCCCATAGCCCATCCATCAAATACTCCATCATCCATCACTCATCGCCATCGCTTTCACCCAATACCCTGTTCATTTTAGATTTCATCAACCCTCAATTGTCCTTACATCCTGGCGGGTGCTGCCTCTGCGTGCGTTCCATGACACTGGCAAGGGCAGCATCCGCTCGGTGTACCCTTTACATTTCATTAAAGTGTCAAAAGGGCCTCTACTTCGGCTCCGCGCACGACTCCTAAATGTCCGGAACACCATTGTTCCGTGATGGGTAAAGACGTACAAGTGAACCATTAATATAATATTTTATGACAAGCGGTATATTTGCTTGACATTTTTACGACTGACAGTTTACCCAGTAAGAATTGTAATTTTCCATTCACAACTTTAAAATTACCTGTTATAACCTTTTATGGAAATCAGAATACGCCACTTAGACGCCTTATGGCGTTACTCATAAACGCGTTACTGGCCTAAATTAGCTATGAATCGTTTGTCTTTATCTGTCATTTTGACTTGTATTTGTAAGAAAAAGATAAAACATAATTTAACTAAATCAGGCCCGTAAAATTTTATGAATAAGGGAGTAAGACTTTACATATCTTACAGCATCTACGCATCTTTACAGTAATGCGTATAAAAAGCAGCCGTTTCAATCTTAGCGTACTTTGCGGCCACCTGTGTGGCGTCCATTTAAAGCAAGCCAGCAAAGTTCACATTACGTAACCGTTACATAATGTAACCCTTTGACCGCCAGCCTACGGCTACGTACGTTAGTGATTAGTCGATCGCAGGCTAAAAGTGGTCAATGGGTTAGGTTTTGTAACAATTTGCTAAGGAATTATTTCTCTCAATAAAATTCATAGTCAACATAATGTAAAACTAAAAAGATCAGAAATCCTGAACTTGCCCTGTATAAAATCTAAATGGAATCTTACCTGTTTTTGAGAGTGTCTTGATTTTTTATTTATTATCGAATTATGAGATATAAGAATTATAAAAATGAAATTCAAGGTACTTAGTAAGTATGCATATCCACGAACAAGTCGGAAATTCGGAATAAAGGTAAACAAAATAAATTCACTATAGACCCAACACTAATTATGACCTAATATTTATTTAGCTCCTCAGATAAACCTGGTTTATAGATGATGTTAGTCAAAGGGTTAACATTTAAAAAATACAAATACTCCTTTAAATGGGAACTAAGTCGTTACATAACAGCAATAACAGAACGATGCGACATCTGGCGAACGCAATATGACATTACATGCTCCAGATATTACCGATATGACGCGTGCGCGAAATGGTTTAAGTTTACTGCCAAACATGTTTTGAATTATTCCCGGTTAGTTTCACTAGACTTATACCTGCGTCGAAATATCGGGAGCTCGAAAACAATACAAAAGGTAATCACGGTCCATATCCCGGTCAATATAAGTCAAGTGATAGTCTTAAACCAACTTCATCATCATCATCATCATGTCAGCCGATAGACGTCCACTGCTGGACATAGGCCTCCCCCAAGGCTCGCCACTCCGACTGATCCTGTGCCGCTCGCATCCACCGAATTCCCGCGACCTTCACCAGGTCGTAGCTCCACCTCGTTGGAGGCCTACCGGCAGTTCGTCTTCCGGTACGCGGACGCCACTCCAGAACCTTCCGGCCCCACCGGCCATCAGTTCTGCGAGCAATGTGCCCCGCCCACTGCCACTTAAGGCTTGCATTTCTGCGAGATATGTCGGTGACCCTAGTTCTACTGCGGATATCATCATTTCTGATTCTATCACGCAGAGAAACCCCGAGCATAGATTAAACCAACTTATCTTACATTAATTTTACAAGAATAAATATAGTATTGTGTTATTTTGTGTGTATGTCAAATCATGAAAGCTAGATTAGAACTACTAGAGACTAACTAGTTCTTGTGTAAATTTGCTAGAAAAGCAATTATACCTCATTATATTAACGCGGAAGTAATAAATAAACAAAACTAGTTAAAATTAAGATTATCGTAATCGTATTGTGGCTCATTAAACTCATTAATGTTAGCTGCAGACTTAATAGAAATATCGTCTTTATTTCAATTTCTATAAGATTCAAAGTCAAAACCACTTAAATAATGTCATCTTATGTTAATGCCGTTACATAATGGGTAATTTTGCGACTATTGGCAACCGATAGTTTTATCTAATTAACCTACTTCGGTATAATTTGCAAACAATGACAATAGCTTCTGGTTATATTTACGACAAAAAAGTATGAGATTAGTTTTGTATACGAAGTCTTAATTCAATTTAAAGTCGACGAGTAGAAAAGTGTAAGTACTCACTCAAGGCACCGATGCAGAAAGTGTAAGAAGGCCGGGTCGTCCGTCCTCACCGCGGCCGCCAGCGTGCGCGAGCCGGGCCGCCGCTTACGCCCCTTAGAGTTCGTCACCGAGCGCGGCGCGCCTTTAGAGTCTGTAACAATATACACGGTGACTGGGTTAGAAAGGGCTTATATGCGTATGTCATATTTCTTTTTAAAATAAAAACAAAATAAAATTAAAACAAAAATAAAATTCATTTATTTCAAGCTGCAAGGCTCATAATCAGTTTTTACACATGTCATAAGAAATAATAAAAAATAAATATAAAATTAAAATTGAAATTGAGAAAATTGGTACCTATTAAAAAAACAATAAAAATTCAATGCATACACTAAGTCCATATCCTATCCCTATATTTTTGGTTCTCGTTGAGGTATCTCAAGCCGGTAAAGTTGGCAATGGAAACTTTTTTTCAAATAAAATGGGCTTACGAGTAAAAGCTAATTGCTTTGGATGTCGCCTCAGGTTTTGTTTAGTAACTAATATTCGTTCTTATAATAACATGATATGCGGCAACTAAGTCAGGAACAGTCGTCTCCTAGTATTATGTAAGAGTAGGCTGAGTAGGTCTGGTGGTGATGGGTTCAGAAGTTCCATGATGCAAGCCAGCTGCACCCCCCAACAGGGGGTAGACTCACCAAATAATAGTACAGACCTACTGGCCTGGAGGTGTGGGGTCCAGGAGTTCCATGATGCAGGCCAGCTGTGTCCCTCCTCCCTTCTGGGAACAGGTAGCCTATGTAGTACTCACCCAAGAACAGTCGTTTCCTGGTGGCCCAGGAGTTTCATGATGCAGGCCAGTTGTGTCCCTATTCCTTACTGGGAACAGATAGCCTGTATAGTACTCACCAAAGAACAGTCGTTTCCTGGTGGCGTGAATGAGTAGGTCTGGAGGTGGAGGGCCCAGGAGTTCCATGATGCAGGCAAGCTGCTCCGCCTCATTCTCTCCAGGGAATAGGGGATAGCCAGTATGCAGCTCCGCTAAGATGCAGCCTGGAATGATATTAATGGTTTTAAGTCCTTGTGGCATTAAAATCCGCCTCAATTGGGTAAGCTTCGATAGCTCAGTTGGTCTAGCGGTGGCCCGATGTCTCACAGGCCAATTCGATCTGGAAACAGTTCGAATAAGTAACTAAAGCTCGAATTGGCCTGTCAGATGCGTCAGTTAAAATCGCTCGACACGTAGTGTTTTTTTTACTTCATTTATTTCAAAGATATGTACATAACCTATTTATTAGATAATCAGAAATGATTAAATAAACTGCAGTGATTATTTTTTCATTACTCATTATTTAGAATTATTGAAAATAATACCCTATTTGTATCCGCCCATCTCACGATCTATATTGAATTTATTGACTCTAGAGATAATAGAGGAGCGATAAAACATCCATACCTATTAGAATGTCTGTTCGGCAGTAATTGCTCAACAGATGTCCATTTATGTAAGCACCAGTTGTTTATCTAGAATCTAGACACCAGATGTAGTGCCTATGTCTCTGCTGTGAAACGAGTTAGCACACTCTAAATAGCTATTTTGTCATTAACTTACGTAAATATCGTACTACGGCTGTGCGAGTTGATTTTAATCAAAAGCGAGGTTTAGACTAGCAAGAACTTGCATGCAATTTACGTTACATTGCCGACTACTAAGGTAAACTGCGTTCAAAAGTTTGATCAGATACCGCAATGTAACGTAAATTGCATGCAAGTTCTTGCTAGTCTAAACTTCGCTAAAGATTAATTAATTGTATAAGATGAGTCTAAGACAAATTCGTGTTGGAATTCGATTTAATAATTAGGTAATAATTACAAATGACTTGACAATTTAATAAAAATAAACCGTAACATAATAATAAGGCCCACCATAAATAAATCTTCTCGAGGGTTAGAGCCGGCGTGACTTTATTTGACGTTCATAGGCGCATTGTAATAATTATGCCTACTTGAATAATAAAATATATTTATCTTTAATTTGAACCTTGTTATATAGTAAATTGGGCTGGATTTCGTTTGTTTGAGTAGACAATGAAATGAAGTAGCATTTGGTTATTGAAAGGTTCTAATTTAATTGAAACGAAGTGAATTTTAATATACATTAGGCCAAATGCGCAAGGCCTTACGAGGTTAAATAAAATTAAAATTAATAAAATAAACTTAAATAATTGAAATAAGTATTAACACTAATAATTCGTTCTGGAACCGTAAACCATTGGTTTTTTCGTTTGTCTATTTTTGATTTTTGGTTGCGCCATAGGTACCATCAGCCGTAAAAGTGCGTGGCGACTTTATCAATGAACCTATTCATAATTTCTCCATGTAATTTCGCAGCTCACTGTAGGTACAGTTTGACTGTTAAACTCAGGGCTCAGGGGTACGATTTTTTATACTTTATACCTACTTATCTCTTCTATCAATAAATATTTAGTAACACAGATAACAGATAAGATGTCTCGTATCATATTATAGGAAGCAAAGGATCCCGCCGCCTTTCTCTCAGCTTTCTACGAATTCGGTTGCGTAAGCGACTGGTTGACATTACGGACAGCATCACGTATTGGTTCGTCATTTTATACGAAGTCAATGGATGACATTCCATCACACATGAGCTTCTTTTACCGTAATTACTACGACGTAAAAAGAATGCCGGTTGCATTAATAGCTTGCAACTAAACATATACAATTTTAAATAGATAGGGCCAAATAGTACCTATGACGATTACGTTGTATGTAAGTTCATATTTTTTTGTTGTTTGTATACCTATATATATATTTATTTATTTTTCACTGTAAAGTGCGTTGGTGAAGCTTCCCACCACCAACTTTGCACATAGCCAATAACAACTTAAAAATCGGTAAATACTTGAAACTTACCCATGCTCCACATATCAATAGCCGCGCCGTACTGTAACCCTAGTATCACTTCGGGGCTGCGATAGAACCGCGACTGTATGTACGTGTACACGCGCGCATGCGTATAACACGAGCTGCCGAAGTCTATCACTTTGATGGACGAGCTGCCTCGCGCTTTTAGAAGGATGTTTTCCTGGAAAATACAAAGTTTGGCATTTATAAATAAATAAATAATTATTATAAGGACATTCTTTCACAAATAGTATACAAACATATGGTATTTAAAGGTCTTATTAAAGGAACCGCATGCGCTAAAGTCTGTTACCTACTTAGTGGCCTAAATCGAAAACTTAAACCTGAAATTCTGCCCCTACCTACAGTTTATTTTACACATGCATTCATGTTAAATGTGTAGAATTCTCCATATAAAGTCGCTAATTTTTATTGGTTACGAGTAAATTTGCGTAACATTAGGGATTTGTAAGTGACTAATTGAACGTTCTAATCGCGACAGAAATACGGTAACCACACGACAGTAAAGCTATTTATCAAGGATATACTTAGACAGAGATATCGTCCGCATCACCGCTGCAGACGTTGCACTGCAATAGCAACACTGCTGCAGTCACCATCCGAATGTAACCTTAAGTTTTCTTACAGCTAAGATCTTGGGCATCAAATAGTTCTCTTTCACTTCTTAGTTCACATAAATACCGGTTAATACCCCCGACGAAAAAACTAAAAAGAGGGGTGTGTTGACGCCTCTGCAGAGAGACAGCTGTAACGTAGCTTTCCAACAGATGGACCGATTTCGAAGCATTTTTTACGTGTAAGCAAGTTTCCATGCGATGGTTCTTGTTTGATAGAAATCGATCCAGCAGTTTGAAGTGTCAGCTCTTCTCTAAAATGAAGTAAGGCATTTTTGGCATCCAAGTGGATTGATCGGATGGTAGGGGATTTTTAATATTTTTAATTTTAATAGTTATTTATTTCGTTTTTAAGCAATTACTGTTGTGCAGAATTTTTACCGGTTTCAGATCGCAATGTATGATGTTCTCCGCTTCCAGCAGCCTTAAACACCTCAGCAACGAACTCGCGAACCGTCGGATCAGGCTCAAGCTGAAGCCTTGGTAGTTGTTCTTCTTTATCAGCTCGTACAGGTTGATGCTGCAACCAGAAAAAATCATTAAATACCGTGAAACTGAAACGTCACCTAACGGAAAATCAGCGCTGGACAAGAGGGCAGTAGGTACCATGCTCTATTAAGGTTCATTTGGTGGTTTTACAGTTACCTATCATCTGTTTGTCTTTCTTCTGTGTTGTATTATGGTGTCACAAATAAATAAATTAGAATTGAAATTGAAAATGTCCTTATTTGACCTGGACGGTAAACTAACTTCTATATAGGATATTAATGCGAGATTTTGTTTACTAAGTGCCCATTTTGCTTTACATAAATATTTTACGTAGCGTAGGCATGGCGACATTTAGCGTTAAGAAAGAAAAGAAAGGCATCGCACATTCTTAATGGGTTATTAGATAGCTTGATTACTTATAAGACGGTCGACGGAAACTTACTGCTGAGAGGGAAAGGTATAGGTTAATTAGTTATTTCCCTGTCGCTCTTAGCAGCAAGATAGTTGAAAGTGTCCGGTGATCCATTTTGTCAACCATTCTTCTCCTAAAAATCTGCAACACTTACCTCATCAGCTCAAAACTGATGCACAAGTGGTTCCTAAAGTAGAAGTAGTCCAGCATGTGTATGACGTTGTGCGCCTGGTCCTTGTCTTTCAACCTCAAGTGGTCCAGCACCCTCACTTCCACTAGGGCCTGAAACAACATAGAGATGATTTTGTAAGTCAGCGGTAGAAGGGAGACCAATAATAAATCAGTTTTGGTGGAGTCTTGTACCTTACGTATATTATAGCATGATATGTCTGAAGGTAAAATAATGTCACTGTCTATTTATAGGCATTACCATTTACTTTATAGATAGTTAGGTATAACTGCAGTAAATAAATCAAGAGTTTGCAACCTTCTGGTTTCAACATCATGGGTTTCATCTTACTGAGGGATAAACATAAGTAGCGGCATAAGAGATGCGCGAACAGGAACTAAAGTCGTTGTCGTCGTAATAACCGTCCGGGCTTAGCATGGTAGCGTGACAAGGCCGTGATAGGGCGAAATCGTGATAGTTATCCACATCTGACAGCGGTAGATGACAGAATGACAGCGGTAGATGACAGAATGACAGCGTTAGACGACAGAATGACAGCGGTAGACGACAGAATGACAGCGGTAGATGACAGAATGACAGCGGTAGATGACAGAATGACAGCGGTAGATGACAGGAGCTTGACAGACGACAATTTGCATAACATAGTCGTTGCCGTCGTTGATAATTTGACACATTGTCCCATTTTGACAGTTCAACTTCGTTAATTCTATCTACGTGCTTCTTAGGTGACGATAAGCCTTGTCGTGAAAGCAAAATTATTGAATAAACCACTTTTAAGGTATAAATTACGGGTAAATATCAGTTTTTCTATGATATTGAGTTATTAGTTACAATGTTCCGCTGTATATATATATTGTCAATTTTTTCTTTGCAGGAAAGTCAAATTTTATTATTCCTACTCGCGGATGCTGTTAAAGAAAAAGAGCGTCTAAAAATCTCGTGCATAGCTTTATCAAGACACTCTTACAACCCGTCTGATATGCCAGACGAAGAATTTCGGGCATTTCGCATATTTACAGTTATGTGCCGAACTTAACGCCGAGCCTCAAAAGTCAAAACGGTGATGGATTACTAAAACACCTAAAGGTAAAGCTATAAAATTGCAGTGTTTCTCGTAAAGTTTACATGTCTGTCAAACAAACCTCTCGATAACAATGCTCCTAAACTCTTAAATACTACCTCACATTATAAATGTAAAAGTTAGTATGATAAGATATCTGTTGCACAATCTCTTACTTATGCTATTAACCTAGGTTAGGTTACATTACTAAGCTACTTTTTACCTCAACATTCAAATCCTAACCTAAGGGGGAATAGACCTGTACCAATAACTTCTGAGGTTATAAGAATATTAATGTTGCTTATTTTTTATATATAGTTTCCAGACCATATACTAAACCTAAAAATAATATTTTGTGTCATCCTAGGTATTTGCTTAGGTAGAAATTTAGGTATTTCTTTTTTCAATCAGCATTCTGTAAAAAAAATATTAGAGACGAAATTCTTTGTTTCCCTGTAAAGGCAAAGTGGCTTCCGACCTACACACGCATTTTGTGTCATTTTCATCCACGGGTATAATGGCATTTAATAAATACCTAATATTGATCCTAAAACGCCTAAAAAAATATTAGAGTCGGTAAGTGAAGTGTTGTACTTTATAGAACATTGTTATATGTTATTCAAACAAATCTGTGTCAAATTCATCCACCGTTTTTATTTAAAAAAAATTTTTTTCTAATTAACACCCTGTATCTGCCACAAAAAAAAATTCATGTTATTAAGTTTACGTCTACAGTATTATAATACCACATTGAGACATCATTCATAATTTGGGTCATTTTGATCCACGGTTTTTTTACTATCTGGCAAAATAAAACTCAATTGAGCAAGAAGGGCGTGCGCGGGGAAGGGTACCTACGCGGGTGGGGTGCTTATTATACTTGCCGCAATATCAGCTTGCGACTGAGATCTTAATACTATCTCCTTTACCCTTGTTAAGACCAACCAAGAGTGAAAGAGATGGCATTATGAGCTGTCTCGCCACTTAGTTTTGCGATACAGTGTATTTATTTCATTCGGAGGCATAATTACATTGTCTTATCAATCTTACCGTAGTAGGTATATAAATATAATTAAAAATAAACTGTAGGCTGCACTCCTCATACTGACCAACATTTGTGACGTTCCTAATCAAAAGGTACCACTTTCTCTGACAGGTTATTTGTATAAAGATATAATCAAATTTCGTCTTTATGGTAAACGACAGTGCTACCTACCTTTTGATTGAGAATGTCACATCAGCGACTTAAAAATTACTTTTGTTTCGATTTTTAGTAGACTTTTTAAGTTTATTTTAAGACGCAATTTATTGTGATTTTTGTTATGTTTAAGCGTGGCAAGCAACATTAATTACAATGATGATGATGTTCATTAAATACAATATTTTTTCATACTATACTGAACTGTCACCCTATACATGAGAATGAACAGCGCCCTCTTGACAATGATCATATATTACTGGTCAGGCTTTAATATGTGTCATAATTTAGTAAAGTCCCCTTTGTGGATTCTAAGTTTCCGAGTTACAGCAGTTTAGTGAAAGCGTTTTTTTTTTAAATATAAATTAAGGGTTGAATAAAGAGAAAAGAAAATTTGATTATTTTTGCGCTACGACGCACGGTTTAGGAGATAAAGTCTATAAAGTTTTTTTTATTGTTTTTTTTCTTTTTTTCTTTTTTACATTGTGTTTTTTGTATATTACTTTGGGGTTTCATAAAGGGGAACGAAAATTTAATTATTTTTGCGCTACGACGCATGGTTTAGGAGATCAAGCCCTATAAAAAAAAAATCTTTTTTTTTGCGTTTTTTTTGTATAAATTAATGGTAACATAAAGGGGACCGAAAAGTTGATTATTTTTGCGCTACGACGCACGGTTTAGGAGATACAGCCCTATATAGATTTTTTTCTTTTTCTTTTTTACGTTTTTAAATCTTAATTAAGGGCTTCTTAAGGGGAATGAAAATTTGAATATTTTTCGCTACCATGCACGGTTTAGGAGATACATCCCTTAAGTTTTTTTTGTTGTTTTTTTTTCTTTTTTTTGTCATTGCGTTTTTTGTTATTACTTTGGGGTTTCATAAAAGGGAACGAAAATATTATTATTTTTGCGCTACGACACACGGTTTAGGAGATACAGTCCTAAAATGATTTTTTTTCTCTTTTTCTTTTTTGCGTTTTTAAATCTTAATTAGGGGCTTCTTAAAGGGGAACGGATATTGATTATTTTGCGCTACGATGCACGGTTTAGGAGATACAGCCCTATAAAGATTTTTTTTTAAATTTTGCGTTTTTTTAAATATAAATTATGGGTTGCATAAAGGGGAACGAAAATTTTATTATTTTTGCGGTACCACGCACGGTTTAGGAGATACAGCTCTACAAAGTTTTTTTCCTGGTTTTTTTTGTTTTTTTTTTAAGTATTAATTACGGGTTTCTTAAAGGGTTTTTTTTTAATTATTTTTGCGCTACGACGCATGGTTTAAGAGATACAGCCCTATAATGATTTTTTTTTTTAATTTTGCGTTTTTTTTTTTAATATAAATTATGGGTTGCATAAAGGGGAACGAAAATTTTATTATTTTTGCGCCACCACGCACGGTTTAGGAGATATTATATCTATATATATATATATATAGCTATAATAGCTCTATAAAGTTTTTTCCTGGTTTTTTAAAAGTTTTAATTAAGGGTTTCTTAAGGGGAACGAAAATTTGATTATTTTTGTGCTACGATGCACGGTTTAGGAGATGCAGCCCTATAAAGATTTTTTTGTTGTTTTTTTTTTTCATTGTGTTTTTTGTATATTACTTTGGGGTTCCGTATAGGGAAACGAAAATTTTGTTATTTTTGCGCTACCACGCACGGTTTAGGAGATATAGCTCTATAAAGATTTTTTCCTGTTTTTATTTGTTTTTTTTAAGTATTAATTAAGGGTTTCTTAAAGGGGAACGAAAAATTTATTATTTTTGCGCCACCACGCACGGTTTAGGAGATATTATATCTATATATATATATATATATAGCTATAATAGCTCTATAAAGTTTTTTCCTGGTTTTTTTAAAGTTTTAATTAAGGGTTTCTTAAGGGGAACGAAAATTTGATTATTTTTGTGCTACGATGCACGGTTTAGGAGATACAGCCCTAAAATGATTTTTTTCCTCTTTTTCTTTTTTGCGTTTTTCAATCTTAATTAGGGGTTTCTTAAAGGGGTTTTTTTTTTTAAATTATTTTTGCGCTACGATGCACGGTGTAGGAGATACAGCCCTATAAAGTTTTTTTGTTATTTTTTTTCTTTTTTTTTCATTGTGTTTTTAGTATATTACTTTGGGGCTTCATAAAGGGAAACGAAATTTTTATTATTTTTGCGCTACGACGCATGCTTTAAGAGATACAGCCCTATAATGATTTTTTTATTTTTTTTTGCGTTTTTTTAAAATATAAATTATGAGTTGCATAAAGGGGAACGAAACTTTTATTATTTTTGCGCCACCACGCACGATTTAGGAGATATTATATCTATATATATATATATATATAGCTATAATAGCTCTATAAAGTTTTTTTCCTGGTTTTTTTTAAAGTTTTAATTAAGGGTTTCTTAAGGGGAACGAAAATTTGATTATTTATGTGCTACGATGCACGGTTTAGGAGATGCAGCCCTATAAAGATTTTTTTGTTGTTTTTTTTTCATTGTGTTTTTTGTATATTACTTTGGGGTTCCGTATAGGGGAACGAAAATTTTGTTATTTTTGCGCTACCACGCACGGTTTAGGAGATATAGCTCTATAAAGATTTTTTCCTGTTTTTTTTGTTTTTTTTTTTAAGTATTAATTAAGGGTTTCTTAAAGGGGAACGCAAAATTGATTATTTTTGCGCTACGATGCACGATTTAGGAGATGCAGCCCTATAAAGATTTTTTTTTTGTTTTTTTTTTCATTGTGTTTTTTGTATATTAGTTAGGGGTTCCATAAAGGGGAACGAAAATTTGATTATTTTTGCGCTACGACGGTTTAGGAGATACAGCCCTAAAAAGTTTTTTTTTGTTTTTTTTTATTGCGTTTTTTTTAAATATAAATTAATGGTTACATAAACGGGACCGAAACGTTTATTTTTGCGCTACGACGCACGGTTTAGGAGATACAGCCCTAAAATGATTTATTTCCTCTTTTTCTTTTTTGCGTTTTTCAATCTTAATTAGGGGTTTCTTAAAGGGTTTTTTTTTTTTAAATTATTTTTGCGCTACGATGCACGGTGTAGGAGATACAGCCCTATAAAGTTTTTTTGTTATTTTTTTTCTTTTTTTTTCATTGTGTTTTTAGTATATTACTTTGGGGCTTCATAAAGGGAAACGAAATTTTTATTATTTTTGCGCTACGACGCATGCTTTAAGAGATACAGCCCTATAATGATTTTTTTATTTTTTTTGCGTTTTTTTAAAATATAAATTATGAGTTGCATAAAGGGGAACGAAACTTTTATTATTTTTGCGCCACCACGCACGGTTTAGGAGATATTATATCTATATATATATATAGCTATAATAGCTCTATAAAGTTTTTTTCCTGGTTTTTTTTAAAGTTTTAATTAAGGGTTTCTTAAAGGGGAACGAAAATATGATTATTTATGTGCTACGATGCACGGTTTAGGAGATGCAGCCCTATAAAGATTTTTTTGTTGTTTTTTTTTCATTGTGTTTTTTGTATATTACTTTGGGGTTCCGTATAGGGGAACGAAAATTTTGTTATTTTTGCGCTAACACGCACGGTTTAGGAGATATAGCTCTATAAAGATTTTTTCCTGTTTTTTTTGTTTTTTTTTTTTAAGTATTAATTAAGGGTTTCTTAAAGGGGAACGAAAAATTCATTATTTTTGCGCTACGATGCACGATTTAGGAGATGCAGCCCTATAAAGATTTTTTTTTGTTTTTTTTTTCATTGTGTTTTTTGTATATTAGTTAGGGGTTCCATAAAGGGGAACGAAAATTTGATTATTTTTGCGCTACGACGGTTTAGGAGATACAGCCCTAAAAAGTTTTTTTTTGTTTTTTTTTTTTATTGCGTTTTTTTTAAATATAAATTAATGGTTACATAAACGAGACCGAAACGTTTATTTTTGCGCTACGACGCACGGTTTAGGAGATACAGCCCTATAAAGATTTTTTCCTCTTTTTTTTCTTTTTTGCGTTTTTAAATCTTAATTAGGGGCTTCTTAAAGGGGAGCGAAAATTTGATTATTTTTGCGCTACGATGCACGATTTAGGAGATACAGCTAATACAGCCCTATAAAGATTTTGTTTCTTTTTTTCATTGTATTTTTCATGTATTACTTTTGGGTTACATAAAGGGGAACGTAAATTTTATTATTTTTGCGCTACGACGCATGGTTTAGGAGATACAGTCCTATATTTTTTTTTACAATGCATGTGCTCGAAAAGTGCGTTTCCTACGGAGCCATATCGTGCGGAAAGTACTGCTTTTCCGCACTAGTGCTTTTTGTTTTCAATTTTTTTTTACAGTACATATGGTGCTACTTTCTCGCACTAGTGCGGAAAAGAGCACTTACGGTGCATATGTCGAAAGTTTAAAGGGCCATATGTACTGTAAAACGTACGATACACGTGCGAATAGGTAATTCGCAACTCGTGTCGATTTAAAACACTCCTTTTAATAATTAAACTTATTTGCCATGATGTTTTTTTATTTACGCGCACAATGCATAGTAAAACATTGTATGATACACGTGCGTAAAGATGATTTCCGCACTTGTTGCATAAATAGCAATTTTTTTTATCAAAGAATGAAAGAAAGTCACGGTATTAATAACCAAATTTTACTTTAGTGGTACCTTTTCCCTATCACTCTCACAAATGTATGTGGCGTTCACGTAAACGCGATATTTTTAAGATTTCCCTGCGCAATGTTGCCAGCTCGCTCGCAAATCAAACATGTACTTACAGTTCTTTTGCATAATGGTGACATTGTACAATATCTATAAGTTTTAAATAGGTAAAAGATAATTCGACGCATTCTTTGCTTGCTTGTTGCTTGTTGTTGTGTTGTTTGCGTAACTTCTTTGAATAAGTTGCGTTAATTTGGCGCACAGGCGAAGTAAACATGCGTTACGTACGGCAAGGTCACGCCGCGGCCCCACCCTGCACGGCCTCCGTTGCCCATTCAGACCGCCCGCTAGCTTCGTTTGAACGCAAATAATATTTTTGTAATATTTGTTTATGCAGTGGATGCAAGTGACACAAATTCATACATCTTATTTATCCCGCATTTCAAATTAATAAGATGTAAACTCTAATATCTTTAATATTCTTTTGTAACGGTGACAGCCTGTTACAACAAAATCATCAAATATCTTATGAAGCTATGCCTTAATAAGACACAAAATCATTTAATGGACCTATTTAAACGATTAAATTCGACCTAAGTAATTTTTTTTAACTCTAATTTTTTTTTTGTGTCATTTAGAATATTATGACATAGTATCAGATTGCAGTGGACGTAATTGACACAAACTATGTTTTCACACTAAAAACACTATCCTAAGTGCAACACAGTTACATGTTTTCTCTCGAATATTTTTTTCTCCAAAATAATTCAAAATAAAAAATAATTACCACAAAATAACAAATTACTAGAAAAGCAAATTATATATATGACACAAAACAAAATGTAAGATTTACATCTTAACAAAGTATTCATAAGCGAAAACAGAATTGACTTTAATATTTTTATAACCTAGGGGTCAAAATATAGCCAGCGGTACAGGTCTAGAAAATCTACTTGAAAAACTTACATCTAGGTAGATACTTTTTTGTTTTAGGTTCTAACAGGTGTAATAACACCTGCTAGCTGATGGCAACTAGTCCATTGGTCAGACTACTGTGAGCCAGTAGCTATTGAAGCAATTTGTAATAGCTGTAAATAGAAGGTAGGTTCTTTTGAGTACCGAATTAAGTACTAGACATAAAAAAAACTGTATCGCTCCACTAGGTCTGTCTTAGTAGGTAACTTTTACTCTTTTGAATAATTATGAGTGTGGCTGTATTGTGCAATGAGATAGGTACCTATTATTTGATAGTTAGGTACCTCTGAGATACATAATCTGGGAATGCAATATTAGGTTTAAATAAGGCACCCAGTTCTAATCTAATCTGCGCCTTGTTTACAGACATAAAGACAAATGATTGTTCCCGGCGATTAGTTAGTATATCTTGGGTGCAAATATACTGTTCTCATGTGAAAATATTTCCTCCGTTGCTGCCACATGAACCTACTTTTACTTATTTCCTTCTATTTCTTCCAGAAAACTTCTCTTGGATCAAGGGAGAAATTAAGGATGGCGCTCAAGGACTTCCTAAGCATCATGCACAAAACCGGCTGTTACTAAGAGTGTGCGCTTGCGAGTTGCTAGCGAGCTTAATAAATACATACTTATGTCGCCTATGTTTTACTATCACACGAATACCTACCTAAACTATTTACCTATGTTTCTATACAAGTAGAGACTAGTAAACATTCAAGACGGACAATCTTCATACAAAACAGCATTCCCCGCAACTTTAATGGACTCGACATAGGTGAATAGGTTTCGCTTATTCCTATTTTTTATTTTAGCTTTATACGTAATAAATCTGTCACTGTTAGGTACTTAGTACCTCTATTATAGCTGACTCATAGCGCGGTCCCGATACTTTAGCACTGAATTATCTCTGTTAGTGCTGAGACAAAACAAGCCTCTATAACTGAAATAACCTCAAGTCTCATCTCTATAAATGGAACCCTCTGTAAATGAGACAGAAATTTACTTATACCTGGCTGAGACCCTGGTAGGTGGAATAATAATAATAAAATTCTTTATTGTGCACTACAAAGAAAAATACATGTTACAAACAAAGACAGGACATAATGTTTTAATGTTTATTTGGGCACAAACGGTACATGTTTCTTATAACTAGTTTCTTATAAGTGAGAAATATTGCCCCCCCTTGATGAGATGAGTATAGGCTAAAGGTGTGGCGCCATCTATTCGAGTATAACTTTTTCTTACTTTCCGAGGCACATTTTTTCCTTATACTATTTATCTTGCTTATACGGAGTTACATAATTATGTCTTTGCTATAAGTAACTTAAATTCCATTTACAACAATGACAATTCTCGCGGCGTTGTCAGTCTTCTATGTTTACTAATGTAAACTCTGATACAGATATGTAACAATGTCGGATTGTCGGCTCTGTGCTGCTGGAGAGAATATTATAAATGAGTAAATAATACAACCATTGCCAAGAAAATAAACGAAGTTTATTTACACAAACCTATTAAGTAAATGTAGATAGATAGACAAATCATTTATTCTTTTGCCACAATACACACATATAAAAGAAACAAAAGAAAAATATAAAAACAAAACAAAAAAACCCGTAGGATTGCTGTGTGCGTTGCAGCAAAACAAAATTGCTGTGCCCTTACAGGGTCTGTATTCTTGTAATTTGTAATACTATGAGCAATAAATATGTTTGAGTTTGAAAAGGGTTCCAAATTATTGTTATAATTATTAGCTTCTTGACATATTATAAAAATGTTAAATTAAATTAGATATGCAGGCATTATAATTGGTACAAGCAATAGATTATAATATAAGTATAAGTAGGTAACAAAGATAGATATAACTCCGTAATAGATGAATACAGTCTAAGGAAAAAAAGTGCTTCGAAAATCAAGAAAATTTGATTCTCGTTCAGAGGGCGCTACTAGCTTTGGCCTACTGTCGTATAGATGGCGTTGACGGTTTCGTTTGTCATTAAAACAATTTTAACTCATATCAGTGAAAGAACATGGGTCAAAATCATAATAATAATTAATGCAAATAAAAAAACTCATTTATCCATATTTAAATACATTTTATCGTATTTTTATAAATCTTCATTTTTAGTTTTAAAGTGTGTCGATAGATGGCAGTGAATTTACTGTGGTTACAAGATTTACTATGACAGTACCGCTCTAGTGTAGGTAATGAGGGCTACCGCGTTTAATTCCGCCGCTAGGGGCGCGAGTGTAGATGGAGGTCTTTCAAAATGTCCAATGCAAAGAAGTTTTAGGGGCTTCAAGCTTTTTTATCGGGAATTTACTTAACTCCTTCCTTATTCATAATTGTGGTAAATGTTTGTTCGTCTTTGATTAATCATGGTAAACATGATATAGCTCAATAAATGTTAGTGGTTTATAAAAACTGCCAACTAAAATATATGCAAAATTAAACAAGTTGAAAAAATGGCACATTTAGACGTTAAAATACCTTTGTGTATATTAGAACGTATTGATTTTATAAAAATAAGCATAGAAGAATTTACATCTACAGTGGCGCCAACTGGTGAGCACAAAAACTTTAGCCCTCTGTAGGTACCTCATAAGTACTAACATTATGTGCCCTACCCGGGTGTCAATGTACTGACTACATTTTACTAACATCTTCTGTAATGCACATGACTTTTAATGTTAAATAAATGAAATGAAATAAGGACTTTGTTCAAACTGATATTTTTGATACAAGTTTTTATTGCCGATTCTTTTAACAGGCAAGGAGGACTATCGTTTTTTTGCTCACCAGTTGGCGCCTCTGTTCTTCTTCTTCTTTTAAAATTATGGCTTCAGCCCAGTGGGACTATTTCGCCAGTATCAAGGTATTAAGAGGTTTAAAAACGACAAAAATTGTACGGTTGTACAAGACAGTGTACGGTGATTTGTTAGCTCTTGTAAATCGATAGCTAGACTTTACAAGAAGCACGTGGACTACCGGCCGTTGACTCCAAGATGGTGGTTAAACCATTTACTGCACACTACCACATTAGTTTACTGTATAATAAGCTATCGATATTACACTTTAAACAATATTAATGAGCAAAAAACAAAGTAATTAATCACGATGCTAACTATCAAGATGGCGCTCGAACCGGAAGTCCGGCGCCTCTGTTGATGGTGGTCCAAAACACTAAAGAACAGCTGTCAGTCATTGAAGTGACATTTGACATTTCGAACTATGGAAAAGACCACCATCTACACTAGCGCCCCTAGCGGCGAATTCATACGCGTTAGCCCTCACTAATACTTATCAAGACAATTCTAACAAATCCAGACACAAATTAGGTTGCGTTATTTTATCTCCTTCTATGACCTCCTATATGACCACTTCCTGCGTCCATCATCAGATATTCGATCGTACTGCAGGGAAAAGGTACCCTACGTTCATACAAATTTAAATTTGTATGCAGGGGGGTGCCTTTTCTCTGCAGCTGACTGTACCATAATATTCCGTTATCACCCAACTTATATAATGTATTATGTTATCACCCAACTTAAAGAATGTATGTGAAGTTTTAGCTCAATCGAATACAGGGAAGTGTGGTCGTATTGATTTTATAAAAATAAGCATAGAAGAATTTACATCTACAGTGGCGCCAACTGGTGAGCACAAAAACTGTAGCCCTCTGTAGGTACCTCACAAGTACTAACATTATGTGCCCTACCCGGGTGTCAATGTACTGACTACATTTTACTAACATCTTCTGTAATGCACATGACTTTTAATGTTAAATAAATGAAATGAAATAAGGATTTTGTTAAAACTGATATTTTTGATACAAGTTTTTATTGCCGATTCTTTTAACAGGCAAAGAGGACTATCGTTTTTTTGCTCACCAGTTGGCGCCTCTGTTCTTCTTCTTCTTCTTCTTCTTTTAAAATTATGGCTTCAGCCCAGTGGGACTATTTCGCCAGTATCAAGGTATTGAGAGGTTTACAAAAATTGTACGGTTGTACAAGACAGTGTACGGTGATTTGTTAGCTCTTGTAAATCGATAGCTAGTCTTTACAAGAAGCACGTGGACTACCGGCCGTTGACTCCAAGATGGTGGTTAAACGCGCTTCAAAATTAATTCTCCATTCACTGCACACTACCACATTAGTTTACTGTATAATAAACTATCGATATTACACTTTAAACAATATTAATAAGCAAAAAACAAAGTAATTAATCACGATGCTAACTATCAAGATGGCGCTCGAACCGGAAGTCTCGGCGCCTCTGTTGATGGTGGTCCAAAACACTAAAGAACAGTTGTCAGTCATTAAAGTGACAAGTGACATTTGACATTTCGAACTATGGAAAAGACCACCATCTACACTAGCGCCCCTAGCGGCGAATTCATACGCGTTAGCCCTCACTAATACCAATAGATGGATACAGTCTAAGGAAAAAACGTGCCTCGAAAATCAAGACAATTTGATTCTCGTTCAGAGGGCGCTACTAGTTTTGGCCTATAGTCGTATAGATGGCGTTGACGGTTTCGTTTATTATTTAACAATTTTAACGCATATCAGTGAAAGAACATGGGTCAAAATCATAAAAATAATTAATGCAAATAAAAAAAAATCATTTATCTATATACCTAAATACATTTTATCGTATTTTTATAAATCTTCATTTTTAGTTTTAAAGTATGTCGACAGATGGCAGTGAATTTACTGGGGTTACAAAATTTAATATGACAGTACCGCTCTAGTATAAGTAACTCTATGCTAATACTTATCAAGACAATTCTAACAAATCCAGACACAAATTCGGTTGCGTTATTTTATCTCCTTCTATGACCTCCTATATGACCACTTCCTGCGTCCATCATCAGATATTCGATGGTACTGCAGGGAAAAGGTACCCCACGTTCATGCAAATTTAAATTTGTATGCAGGGGGTGCCTTTTCTCTGCAGCTGACTGTACCATAATATTGCGTTATCACCCAACTCATATAATGTATTATGTTATCACCCAACTTAAAGAGTGTATGTGAAGTTTTAGCTCAATCGAATACAGGGAAGTGTGGTCTAATTTATCTTGCAGGACTTGATACATACATTGCAACGTTGCAACTTAAGTTTGTAAAAAAAAATCCTTTACACTGTAATAGATTCACCTACATATGTTTTACAAATAAACACTGACTATTGACTATTCGAAATGCACGGACATGCCACTTGCTGAGAGGTTTGTTCCAGGCGGAATGTAAGAACTTTTCTTCTTTCGTTCGATAGCTAAATTTTATGACTATCCCTTTTCTAAATAAGTCTTCCATGTCCTCGATAATTTGAGTGTCCTCTAATATGTTATGACTGAAACAGAAACAAAATAGATTAGATGAGGTCATGAGTTGTATAGGTATAGTGGTGCAGGCTAGTATGGCGGTTCATTGGCAAATTATGAGAAAATAATGTCACTTTTAGAAAGCTCTCGTTTTTAAGTCAGGGGGATTTTTTTTGTTTCTCAGTATTCAGCAACATCTACCTGTAAGAAATGATCTTAACACACACACACACACACACACACAATGTGCTAATACCCATACTTAACTTTTTTTTTAAGCAGAAACATATGCGAGCGTTACTCCAGATTTTTAAATTAAAGGAAAAATGGAATAATTTACACCTCCGGCAGGACTCGAACCTGCGACCATTGGAACATCGGTCCAATCGCTTCTGCCAACTGAGCCACGGAGCCCTACATAATTTATGGCACAAAGTGTGGTGGTCTTTTTTGTCAATAAACTTGGATTCTTGCATACAAAACCAGGTTCTAGAATATAGGTACAGACAGGGTAAGAAAAAAATGTTTTTGAAGTTTTGAGTGAGGTCGACGGGTTTCAAAGTTTTTAATATTTGTTAGAATCCTTATGCACTTTTTCTATAGTGTGAGTAAATGTATGAATAATTACGTAGTTTTTAACAAGCAGAAACGTCTGCGATCGATGCTATTAAGCTTAGAATAAATTTAAAAGTGGAAAAATTACTGCCTTGGGTGAGACTTGAACTCACGGCCTCTGGATCTATACTCCAGCGCTCTGCCAATTGAGCCACCAAGACCTCATCCATAGTCAGCAAATCTTCCCACTATATGGGTCTAGGGGACCCTAGCGATATCTACCGTAAGAGTGTTACACTTCTTAAATGGCCACCGGAGTTCCAAGTAATATTGGAAGTTCACGTTCAGTTAGTGATAGTTTAACAAACTTACATACATACATATAATCACGCCTATTTCCCGGAGGGGTAGGCAGAGACCACGGATTTCCACTTGTTACGATCCTGACATACCTCTTTCGCTACCTTCACTTTCATAACGTTCCTCATACACGCTCGCCGGTTTAGGGTGCTCTACCTGGTCTTTCTTCAGGATTTCCCCGATCTGATCAGAAAAAGTCCGCCGAGGTCTGCCCCTTCCCAACTCCCGTTTCTACCTCTCCCTTATACACTCTCTTTGTTAGCCTTTTTCCACTCATTCTTTCCACGTGTCTAAACAGGGAGTATATATATATATATATATATATTTCGCTAGCATTTTCTTCTGCGCCTAAGCATCGTCATCGACTGAAAAACAAATTCATGATAAAGTCAGTTATTGATTATTGGTCAAACAATCTACACGAACTATAACTTTTTCTATAAATAAATTATTGTTCTTTAGAGAAACTTACATTATCGGTGGCATTTTCTTTAGTTATCATCAAATCAGTATATATTTTTTTCTAGTCAGTTGTATTTTCTTCAGACGCGCACGCGTGCTTGTCAATGTCAATATTGTCAATTGTCAAAACGTTAAGCCCGCTACAGACTACGCGGTGCGAAGCCGCGAACGCGAGCGTGAGTCGATTTCGCTTTAGATTAACTTGCGTTCGCGGCTTCGCGCCGCGATTCGCGCTCGAGTGTGCTTTAAGTTGAGAGAACACAATTATCCGTGCATGTTAGGCCCCACCCATTCGCACGAGAGCTTATAGAAAGAGATATCGCTTTCTCGCTCTTACTTATGGGTGCGTCCCACACGCAACGCTTTTTAAGCTCTCGTGCGTATGGGGCCTTATAGTTGGTCAAGCTAATCTTATCAGTAAATAAGAACAAAAAAAACTATACTCATCCTTTTCTTTTGGGTGCTAGTACTAGTGTAAGACAAAGATAGTATGATTCTCTCTCTTGTTTGAAATGTCTATGTTTGAAATGAGACGGTCCTTTAGCCCCATAGACCTACGACTCTACGAGTAGCATTACATAGATGCGGGCTACCGCGTGCGCCCGTAAGGGATAGACATAGATGACGTCATAAACGTGGGGGTACCATATTGGTAAAAATTACGTTGGGGCGATTACCCTGGAGGCAAAGTTTGACGGTATTAAAATTGTTGAATAAATGTCAATGGGCCGTTCTATTTAGGCGTATGAACAATGAAATACCTCCTATAATTCGCGCAGGTGGTACAAAACTAAACATGTTTAGTAAATAAAACGTAAAATAAAATGTATTATGAGTTAAAATTTTATGAAATCACAAATCACAATCACATTATTCACACCAATTAATGTACACCACATTTAATCTTCACAACATTTGTTTATTTTATTTTTTAGAATTAGAAATACGAAAAACTTAAGTCAAAATTACCCATAAAATGATGATATCTTCATCTGGTATCCCTAACATGATTGTTATGCAGCTAAATTAAGAAGAAGATTAAAAACGGCTGACTTCAGACTCGTCTGAGTAGCTGACAGATTACCACAAACAACCTACGTAATTTGGGCGGATAATTTTACAAATAATGTTTTGTTAATTAGCGTAAATAATTGTGATATTTTTATTGAAATCGTTTGATTCTACATTGCTTTGAGTGTAACGTAATTTTACGATGTTATTCTCACATATTGCGTTAAGAGGAAGGTGTAAAATACCGTACTTACGTGTGAAAGGTTATGTTCTCATATTTTTGCTCAGAGCGGCTATGACAGCCAATTACAGAACAATTCACCATTATTTTATCAATTCAAAACGCTAACCATCACTATGTTTTATAAGAGAAAGCACAATTTCATAGAAAACAACAATAATTAAACAAGCAACGAAGCATGACATGTCACGTACTTATTTGTTTGCCACAATTTCGGTTGTGGCAGCGGTGGAAAAGTGAAACTATGGCAAAGACAAAAAGTAATATATTGCTCTCTGTCACTACTACTTAAAGATACATAAGACTATCCCGTTCGGTCATTTCGCCCCACCCCTCATGACCGATCCTTGTTATACTAGATTCATGTTTAGCCCGCTCCAGACTACGCGGCGCGAAGCCGCGAACGCAAGTGTGGATTCGATTTCGCTGATTAGCGAACTAGACTCCAAACTCGCGTTCGCGGCTTCGCGCCGCGATTCGCGCATGAGTGTGGAGGGCCCTTTTGACAAACTATATAATGCAAGTCAATTTGTATAAAGCTGTCACTCAACTGTCACTCATTTAAACTCTTTTCAATTTGGAAGTGTAGTAATAAAACTAACTATTCGTGTTCAATCTTTGTCCGACACACGTCCGAAATTTAAATAAGGCCAGCCATTGACATACACTCTAGGCATAGATAATCGTGGTCACTTTCGAATGATTGTCGATAACTTTTTTCATTACCGACGTGATATTGTTATCGTAGTCATGTATGAATGAATGAATGTTTTTCATGGAAATATGGGACACTTGGCAACACTGGCGCACGTGTGCGGCAGTCTGTAAGGTTCGCACCGTTTTGACGTATTTGCCTTTACAGGTCGTAACACACCGTCGCACCGCACCAAGGTCATTGTGCGACGCATCCATAAGTAAGAGCGAGAAAGCGATATCTCTTTCTCGCTCTTACTTATGGGGGCGTCGCACAATGACCTTGGTGCAGTTCTAGGAATAGGTAGTACTGGCGTGGGCTTCCATACTATCGCACCGAACCGTCAAAACGGTGCGATCCTACCTTACAGACTGCCGCACACGTGCGCCAGTGTTGCCAAGTGTCCCATATTTCCATGAAAAAAAAAGAAAAACATGGAAATATGGGACACTGTTTGTGTCCCTATTCCTAAGGGCCCTCCACACTCGTGCGCGAATCGCGGCGCGAAGCCGCGAACGCGAATGTGGAGTCGATTTCGCTGAATAGCGAACTAGACTCCACACTCGCGTTCGCGGCTTCGCGCCGTGATTCGCGCATGAGCGTAAAGGACCCTCTAGAATTGCTCCAAGGTCACGGTGCGGTACGATGGTGTGTTATGGCCTATAATTTCGAAGTGTAATAATAAATCTAGCTATTCGCGTTCAAACTTCATCTGACACATGTCCGACAATTGAATAAGGCCACCTATTGAATGGATCTTTCAAAAACTCTAGGCATAGACAATCGTGGTCACTAACGAATGATTGTCGATTAGAGACTTCCGGTTCTAACGCCATCTTGATAGTAGCCTCGTGATTAATTCCTTTGTTTTTTGCTCATTAATATTGTTTAAAGTGTAATATCGATAGCTTTATTATACAATAATCTAATGTGGTAGTGTGCAGTGAATGGAGAATTAATCTCAAAGCGTGTTTAACCACCATTTTGGAGTCAACGGCCGGTAGTCCACGTGCTTCTCGTAAAATCCAGCTATCGGTTTTACGAGACAACTACAACAACCACCGAACAGCGTCGTGCTCTAAGAGCATTTATTTTGTTCCTACCCTTTTACGTGACATTGGCTACGGGCAACACCGCCCTCAAGTCCATCAAGAAAAGGAAAAAAAAAAGATTGTCGATTACTTGCATTATCGACGGGATATTGTTATCGTAGCCCGGTACCATGCTCGCAAAATGACAGTTTTTTACGATAACGTTAGAAGACAGCAGTCCTATCACGCGCAATATGATAATAACCATTTCACGCGCAATATGACAATAACCGTGCTAAGCCCGGAACTGGACTTATCAATATTGGAGTATAGTAGTAGTAGTAGTAGTAAACTCTTTATTGTACAAATATACACATTAAAAATTACATGGTACAAATAATAAGATGTACAAAGGCGAACTTATCCCTTTGAGGGATCTCTTCCAGTTAACCTTTGAGTAGATGAGAGGAGAAAGTGAAAAGAGGGTGACAAATGTAGCAAAATGTACAACAAGGTACCAGAAAGATAAAGGATATAAATACATACAAAATTAATAGGATAAACATATAATATATTACACAAAAAGGAATGGGAAAAATACACTAAAAATTGGAAAGAAGTAGAAAAATATAAAGCAACATACAATACAAATATAGGCACATTAATCAATCAGAATAACCATAGCTTCTTTAACCTCTCCTTGAACGACGCAAGCGATTGCGCCTGTCTGAGCGAAACTGGCAGCTCATTCCACAGCTTCACTGAACGCACTGCGAAGGACTTGTTGTATCCACGAGATTTGTGAGAGGGGATGGCAAGTGATAAATTCGCACTAGAACGGAGACGGTGGCCACTGCCTTCAGCCAAAAATTGAAATTTTTGAGAGAGGTATACAGGAGAAGAAGGTGTAAAAAGAACATTGAAGAGAAGAGAAAGAGTGTGAAGATCTCTGCGGCGGCGGATTGGAAGCCAATTGAGTTTATGACGGTAGTAAGATACATGATCGTACTTCCGTAGGCCGAAAATGAATCTTATACAGACATTCTGTAAGCGCTCTAACTTGTCCAAGAGCTCTTCTGTCATGTCAAGATTCTTCTTGTTGCGTATGATCTTGATGGCGACCTGCCCGCCTGTCCTGTGGTCGAGCGCCCGGATCACCTGACCGAACGATCCCTTGTCGATTACCTCCAGAATGAGGGTAGATAGGATTGTACCTGGTGGTGGAACCTTTTCTTGTTCCGTATGATCTTGATGGCGACCTGCCCCCCTGTCCGGTGGTCGAGAGCGCGGATCACTTGCCCGAACGACCCCTTGCCGATCACCTCCAGGATTTCATAGCGGTACGCCACGTGGTCGTGGATTTGCTGGAAATGTAAATTGTCAAATTAATTCGGAGATTTTTCTATTATTGTGTAAATATAAAGTAAGCATCTTGTTATAATGATGAACATGGTATGTTATAATCGTAGATTACATTTTATATAACGCAAATCAGTAGTAGGTAATTCTGGCGGCTTTTCACTTTACAAGCAAAATTACATCTAGATAAGTGTTGTGAGGTTGTGACACTTGTGACCACGCGTTCTACATGTACGACATTTATTCTGTGAGCTCACCTTATTATAGCTCCCGTTCTCGTCATCAAACCCGCAGTTATTAGGCAGACTGGACTTGGCCTGAATCTTACTGGCTTCCAAACCAAGGAACCAGACCTCGGGGTACTTGCGGACCTCCGTCCGCTCCCATTCTGAGAGCCGGTCGCCGTACATTTTGAGGGCGTCTGTGGACAAATTCATAAATAGGAATAAGTAAGTCGGAGTAATAGCAGAGGCTAAAGGGGCTAAACTAAGCTGCGAATAAAGGGTTAGAGGCACGTCCACTGTGATCGCTGTTTTTCCAGTTAGGAAAGGCTATCTAGTTGGTTATGATGGGCCGGCCGTATTAGTCTAAATTCTCTAAATGCCTACAGAGACACTACTCGAAATGTTTAAAATACTAAAACTAAAACAGCAAGAACAAAGGAGTATAGGTACCTATAGGTTTATTGGTCCTTCCTAGAGCAATGAAAAAGAGTCACTTTATAGAAAATTTCATGAAAATTGTTACTTTTGATTGATCCTAAGTACACTTGTTAAATCTATTTAGGCACATGTTAGCATCGGGACATAAAAGTAATATTTCATTTCCAGCAAATACGGAGCCTTTTTAGCCTATTTTTAACACAATATACAAGAAATCATATTTCTACATAAACACCTATTTCCCCTTCTGTGTTACGAAACTTTATTAAACATTTGCAAAAAACTCGCCAAGTCAAATGGTCCCGGGTAATTGGGTCGCACCCTTTTGGGATTCAGGGTTCAACCTCGGTTCCTGTTACATTTACTGCATAATTTTTTCCTTGTCGCGTTTCCCAAATAGGTATGTTGACTGTATTTAAAATAAATTATTTCACATCATGCACGAAATAAACCACCAGTAAAATATTAGAAAAACATAGATATACATTTTTTTCAGGCACCATTTCTATTTAATAAATCCGAATAAAATATAAAGAGTAGGTAACTTGTCCGTGACGTCATTGTTCTATTTTTCACATAAATTCCATAGTGGCTAATCGTTTCGACCATAGAAATATGAATGTTTTGACTGCTCTCTCTGTCTCTCTAAGCTTTCTCCTTCACTCACCGTAATGACACGAAATGATGTCAGGGTCTGAATCCTCGACCTGATCTATCTTCAGCTCGTATTACCAACTGCAGTAGTCGAGCTTGGGCGTCGCCGTGTATGTCTTCATTCGAAAATAAAAACTGATTTGACTAGTCAGTCAACTAGCTACCCTGTTGACGTTGTGTGACAAGTGATTTTTACCCTTTAATTTTATAGTTATTATAGCCTAAATTAAGTAGTTTAAGAAGTTTAGGCTACGATTTTATATTTATGTTTTATATTATTTAGAAAATTAACTAAAGTACTTATACACTTCTAAAGATGATGAGATTATATTTTACCCTGTAGGTTGCAGTAGAAAAAAAATATTTTATAACAGTTTTACTAGGCACTAATAACTAGCCAAAGTTAGTCTAAACTTTAGACTCTAAAGCATTTCTGTTTCTTAATTTAGATAGGGACAATGCTTAAAAAAATTGCCACATATTTTATATACGAAAACCGTAGCATAGTTAATCTAGTAAAACATTTGTAAAGGGACCCACTGACTATCAGTCCGCCGGACGATATCGACCTGTCAGTTAGAACAAAAATTTGACAGTTCCGAACAACTGACAGGCCGATATCGTCCGGCGGACTGATAGTCAGTGGGCCCCTTAAAAGACTAACGTTTTGCTAGTTCAGTAACTATAATAGAAACCTACCCTGTATTCCCACTTTATCGAGAACTTTCAAAACTAGTATAAGATGATCCATGATAACGTACAATTGTTACTGTCATCAAGTTCATTTTTATATTGGTTTTAAGGGCAGGTAACGGTTGGGAACGACCCCGGCTGGGATACGAACCGACCTTGACCTGTTAGGAGCATATTGTTTTAGCGAACGCGCCACGATGTTATTATATTTGGTTATTTGGCACTTAGTTACGATAAGTGCTTTGTGGTTCATTTGTAAGCTGTCTTAATTAGTGCTAAAGTGCTTCGCTACGCGTCTTTTGAGTGGTCAGTTTATTTATATTTATACTACGTCAATGGCAAACAAGCACACGGCCCGCCTGATGGTAAGCGATCACCGTAGCCTATGGACGCCTGCAACTCAAGGGATGTTAATGAGCGCTGCATGCATGTATGCTGATATATTATGTACCTATATTGTCGATTTCGTTAAACGTTTTGTAGCTATAGGTAAAATGATTGCTGTTATATTATTTTTATACATTCACATTTCCTAATGTACAATTGTACATATATATTTCTTTGAAACATTAAATCTAAAAAAGTTATCACGTTTTACCTCAGACTAATAAAAACACATAGAATCAATCGCCTCCATCATAAATTCACAACGCAAAATAATGGCAACTCTATCTTAAAAACTTTGGACGCAAAATCGTGTAGTTCACATTCACAACTAGTATCTAATTGTATAAGTTTAGGGCTAAAGGGAAAAATTGCTGTTTTTTACCCAATTTTACAACCCTCCTTTATGACTTTATTATGCGTATCGAATAGGAATGTAAAAGGCCGTATTATCCATGTTGGGTCGCGCCGTGACCCAAAAGTAGGAGTCTGAGGGGGTGGATATCTATCAGTGATGGCCTGATGGGGCCTCAGCATCACTGATAGATGATGGCCTGATGGGGCGTTCTTTAAACTCGATTCTTACCGGCTTACATAAGATGTTCTCTAGAAGTCTCAGGCCCACTTCCACCATTCGACTAACACGAGTTAACCTGTTAAACCTGGATTTACCATGGTTACCAGTACAATTAGACACTGGGTTAACGGTTTCACCGCTTAACCTCGGGTTAGTGGGATGGTGCAAGTGCGCCTTAAAGACAATGTAGGCGAAATAGTTATTTGTTATACAAGGGTGCAAAGTTGTATTTTACCCGCGAGTGTGGAATTGAAACATGAGCAAGCGAAAGGATTCTATAGTTGAACCACGAGCGAAGCGAGTGGTTCTAAAATAGAATCCTGAGCGTAGCGAGTGTTTCAACACACGAGAAGTAAAATACATTTGCACCCGTGTGTAACACAAAACTTTTCCCCTCACTATAGCGAGGAAAGTGCAACATCCACAGGCGTTAGATCATCTTCATCACTGGAATCACAATTTTTTTTACGATATTATAACAGAAAACACTAGAAATTCTGATTTTTACGTGAGTCGGTGAGAAGAACAGTAAAAATTTTGTTGACAATGTTGACATTTCTGTTCTGACGTATGAAATGTCAACGATGCGTTTTGAAATTGCATCGACTCAACTTGTGCGTTCCGAATTATATTTAACATCATTACAAAAAATCTAACGTTTCTTATGGAATTTTAAAGTTTATGACTTAAAATTATTAAATAAAGCTAAATTTGGTATTTTTTATTAGATTCTCAAACCATTTATTTAATGATAATTAATATCGAACGAACCATTATCATGAGCGTTTTACGTTTTATTATCTGTCAAGCTACTTAAACACGCTCCATCCAAGGTCAAATTACTTTCCCCACTAGTGGATAAAATGCGTTTTTCCCCGCTTGTTTTAAAGGATAATAGACGGCTTTCCGAGCTAGTGAGGGGAAAATAACTTTACAGTGTCCAAAGGATTACTTTGACACCGATAGCCACTGACAATTACTTTTATCCGAACCATGGTGAGATTTCATATGATAGTAGGTACCTACTATTTTTACTACCCGGTGGACTATTGCTCAGGCGTAATAAAAATATTTAAAGCGAGGTCCAAAACTAGTTTTCACCAAGGCACTTTGCGAAAACTAATTTATGACTGAAAGTGACTTAGTTAAAACTGGTTTTCACCATGGCGTTTTGGAAAACCAGTTTTAATTAGTGAAAACTCGTCACATGATACGGTCACAGACATATACTGTGGATACGGTAAACCAGTTTTATTTTAACTACGAAAAACGCATGTTCACCTAAAACGTGTTTTTACGGTAGCATGTCTAGTAAAAACTCAGTAAAATTTGCCAATATCTCCTGAAATTCCCCGTCTGTTTCAGCACAAATAGCACAATATGTAAGGGATCTAATACCTTACGTCACGTTGGGCTCATAACAAGTAGGTCAGTGGGCCGCTTTTTAATACTTCCTTTTAACTTTGCTGTACTTTTGCTGATTAAAGGTAAGATATAGAAATATAAATACTTATAGACGGGTACACTGCAAAACCTTGCGAGTATATTGACTGCTAGAATAAAGGGCGCTGACGGCCCCGTAGGTATAGTTGGTCAAACTAAATTGTCAGTAAATAAGAACAAAAAAAACTATACTCATCCTTTTCTTTTGGGTCCTAGTAAGTACTAGTGTAAGACAAAGATAGTATGATCTCTCTGTCTATGTTTGAAATGAGACAGTCCTTTGACAAACTATACATTCATTACCTATTCGTTAACTATGCAATCTAGCTGTAACGTTTAGCAACCCAGTTACCACAAGAGACACCGCGTACCAGGAGCGGATTTGCAGTCCTGACCACTCTAGGCCCCAGGCTTTGTAGTAACTACTTGCCGCCCCTTTCTCAGCACTCATCTTGCTTGCTGCCGCTCTAGGCCCGGGCCTACTTGGCCTTAGGGGATATCCGCCACTGCCGCGTACCATCCACTTTAGCTGTCAAAACTGCGGCTACAATATTTTACACTACTTTTCGGGTCCTGATATTCCTTTATCTACCTATAATGCAAACGGTAGAGGCTACTGGTACTAACTGATAAGTAAATTAAGAGTGTTAATGATATATTATATTATATTTAGGTGATTCTCTGAGAATATGTCTGCGGTTGCGTCTAATTGCCACAACTCTTTTCAGACATTTTTTAGTTATAGGTCGCGGCAATTAGACCGCGGACATGTTTTTGAGAATTACCGATTTATTATTATAGGGGTCAAGCCTGTTAACGAATTCATACTTGAAATAGACCTACTCGTATTTGCATATCTGGGATCAGTGTTGGCCGTAATTGTTAATTTTAATTAACCATTGATCAATTTTATTAACCATTAGTTCCGCCATTAACCAATTGCATTAAAGTTAATTCGGATTAAAGTTAATTCGGATTAAATTTTTGAGACGTTAATGGCCATTGAAGTTAATTCGGATTAACTTTAATTCGGATTAACTTAAATGGCCATTAAAGTTTCAAAAAATTAATTAGAATTACTCTCAATTGCATTAACGTCTAATAAAATTACATTCGTGATATTTTAAAATGAGACAGCAAAATGACCCTGACTGAACCCTGGCAGTAGTAGCAGTACCTACCTACTACCTAGTAGAATTCTGGTTTGGTGCAACACAGACATACGCGGTTTTGGTCATTTAAATCGTCTTGATGAGCAGTTCGGAGAGCCGTACCCATGATAGAGCTGATGCTGAACCCTGGCAGTACCTAATGGATCTAAGGTTTGGTGCAACATAGGCACACGCTGTTTTAGTCATCCGACTCGTCTTGATGAGCACTTCGGAGAGCCATACCCATGATAGAGCTGATGCTGAACCCTGGCAGTACCTAATGGATCTAAGGTTTGGTGCAACATAGGCACACGCTGTTTTAGTCATCCGACTCGTCTTGATGAGCACTTAGGAGAGCAGTACCCATGATAGAGCTGATGCTGAACCCTGGCAGTACCTAGTGGATCTAAGGTTTGGTGCAACATAGGCACACGCTGTTTTAGTCACCCGACTCGTCTTGATGAGCACTTAGGAGAGCAGTACCCATAATGGAGCTGATGCTGAACCCTGGCAGTACCTAGCGGAACTAAGGTTTGGTGCAACATAGGCACACGCTGTTTTAGTCATCCGACTCGTCTTGATGAGCACTTAGGAGAGCAGTACCCATGATAGAGCTGATGCTGAACCCTGGCACTACCTAGTGGATCTAAGGTTTGGTGCAACATAGGCACACGCTGTTTTAGTCACCCGACTCGTCTTGATGAGCACTTAGGAGAGCGGTACCCATGATAGAGCTGATGCTGAACCCTGGCAGTACCTAGAGGATCTAAGGTTTGGTGTAACATAGGCACACGCTGTTTTAGTCACCCGACTCGTCTTGATGAGCACTTAGGAGAGCAGTACCCATAATGGAGCTGATGCTGAACCCTGGCAGTACCTAGTGGATCTAAGGTTTGGTGCAATATAGGCACGCGCTGTTTTGGGCATCAGCTCTATCATGGGTACCGCTCTCCTAAGTGCTCATCAAGACGTGTCGGACGACCTAAACAGTGCGTGCCAATGTTGCACCAAACCTTAGATCCACTAGGTACTGCCAGGGTTCAGCATCAGCTCTATCGTGGGTACCGCTCTCCTAAGTGCTCATCAAGACGAGTCGGGTGACTAAAACAGCGGGTGCCTATGTTGCACCAAACCTTAGATCCACTAGGTACTGCCAGGGTTCAGCATCAGCTCTATCATGGGTACTGCTCTCCTAAGTGCTCATCAAGACGAGTCGGACGACCTAAACAGCGCGTGCCTATGTTGCACCAAACCTTAGATCCACTAGGTACTGCCAGGGTTCAGCATCAGCTCTATCATGGGTACCGCTCTACTAAGTGCTCATCAAGACGAGTCGGGTGACTAAAACAGCGTGTGCCTATGTTGCACCAAACCTTAGATCCACTAGGTACTGCCAGGGTTCAGCATCAGCTCTATCATGGGTACCGCTCTCCTAAGTGCTCATCAAGACGAGTCGGGTGACTAAAACAGCGTGTGCCTATGTTGCACCAAACCTTAGATCCACTAGGTACTGCCAGGGTTCAGCATCAGCTCTATCATGGGTACTGCTCTCCTAAGTGCTCATCAAGACGAGTCGGGTGACTAAAACAGCGTGTGCCTATGTTGCACCAAACCTTAGATCCACTAGGTACTGCCAGGGTTCAGCGTCAGCTCCATTATGGGTACTGCTCTCCTAAGTGCTCATCAAGACGAGTCGGGTGACTAAAACAGCGTGTGCCTATGTTGCACCAAACCTTAGATCCACTAGGTACTGCCAGGGTTCAGCATCAGCTCTATCATGGGTACCGCTCTCCTAAGTGCTCATCAAGACGAGTCGGATGACTAAAACAGCGTGTGCCTATGTTGCACCAAACCTTAGACCCACTAGGTACTGCCAGGGTTCAGCATCAGCTCTATCATGGGTACTGCTCTTCTAAGTGCTCATCAAGACGAGTCGGATGACCTAAACAGCGCGTGCCTATGTTGCACCAAACCTTAGATCCACTAGGTACTGCCAGGGTGCAGCATCAGCTCTATCATGGGTACCGCTCTCCTAAGTGCTCATCAAGACGAGTCAGATGACCAAAACAGCGCGTGCCTATGTTGCACCAAACCTTAGATCCACTAGGTACTGCCAGGGTTCAGCATCAGCTCTATCGTGGGTACCGCTCTCCTAAGTGCTCATCAAGACGAGTCGGGTGACTAAAACAGCGGGTGCCTATGTTGCACCAAACCTTAGATCCACTAGGTACTGCCAGGGTTCAGCATCAGCTCTATCATGGGTACTGCTCTCCTAAGTGCTCATCAAGACGAGTCGGATGACCTAAACAGCGTGTGTCTATGTTGCACCAAACCTTAGATCCACTAGGTACTGCCAGGGTTCAGCATCAGCTCTATCATGGGTACTGCTGTCCTAAGTGCTCATCAAGACGAGTCGGGTGACTAAAACAGCGTGTGCCTATGTTGCACCAAACCTTAGATCCACTAGGTACTGCCAGGGTTCAGCATCGGCTCTATCATGGGTACTGCTCTCCTAAGTGCTCATCAAGACGAGTCGGGTGACTAAAACAGCGTGTGCCTATGTTGCACCAAACCTTAGATCCACTAGGTACTGCCAGGGTTCAGCATCAGCTCTATCATGGGTACCGCTCTCCTAAGTGCTCATCAAGACGAGTCGGGTGACTAAAACAGCGTGTGCCTATGTTGCACCAAACCTTAGATCCACTAGGTACTGCCAGGGTTCAGCATCAGCTCTATCATGGGTACTGCTCTCCTAAGTGCTCATCAAGACGAGTCGGGTGACTAAAACAGCGTGTGCCTATGTTGCACCAAACCTTAGATCCACTAGGTAGTGCCAGGGTTCAGCATCAGCTCTATCATGGGTACCGCTCTCCTAAGTGCTCATCAAGACGAGTCGGGTGACTAAAACAGCGTGTGCCTATGTTGCACCAAACCTTAGATCCACTAGGTACTGCCAGGGTTCAGCATCGGCTCTATCATGGGTACTGCTCTCCTAAGTGCTCATCAAGACGAGTCGGGTGACTAAAACAGCGTGTGGCTATGTTGCACCAAACCTTAGATCCACTAGGTACTGCCAGGGTTCAGCATCAGCTCTATCATGGGTACCGCTCTCCTAAGTGCTCATCAAGACGAGTCGGGTGACTAAAACAGCGTGTGCCTATGTTGCACCAAACCTTAGATCCACTAGGTACTGCCAGGGTTCAGCATCAGCTCTATCATGGGTACCGCTCTCCTAAGTGCTCATCAAGACGAGTCGGGTGACTAAAACAGCGTGTGCCTATGTTGCACCAAACCTTAGATCCACTAGGTACTGCCAGGGTTCAGCATCAGCTCTATCATGGGTACTGCTCTCCTAAGTGCTCATCAAGACGAGTCGGGTGACTAAAACAGCGTGTGCCTATGTTGCACCAAACCTTAGATCCACTAGGTACTGCCAGGGTTCAGCATCAGCTCCATTATGGGTACTGCTCTCCTAAGTGCTCATCAAGACGAGTCGGGTGACTAAAACAGCGTGTGCCTATGTTGCACCAAACCTTAGATCCACTAGGTACTGCCAGGGTTCAGCATCAGCTCTATCATGGGTACCGCTCTCCTAAGTGCTCATCAAGACGAGTCGGGTGACTAAAACAGCGTGTGCCTATGTTGCACCAAACCTTAGATCCACTAGGTAGTGCCAGGGTTCAGCATCAGCTCTATCATGGGTACTGCTCTCCTAAGTGCTCATCAAGACGAGTCGGATGACTAAAACAGCGTGTGCCTATGTTGCACCAAACCTTAGTTCCGCTAGGTACTGCCAGGGTTCAGCATCAGCTCCATTATGGGTACTGCTCTCCTAAGTGCTCATCAAGACGAGTCGGGTGACTAAAACAGCGTGTGCCTATGTTGCACCAAACCTTAGATCCACTAGGTACTGCCAGGGTTCAGCATCAGCTCTATCATGGGTACTGCTCTCCTAAGTGCTCATCAAGACGAGTCGGATGACTAAAACAGCGTGTGCCTATGTTGCACCAAACCTTAGATCCATTAGGTACTGCCAGGGTTCAGCATCAGCTCTATCATGGGTATGGCTCTCCGAAGTGCTCATCAAGACGAGTCGGATGACTAAAACAGCGTGTGCCTATGTTGCACCAAACCTTAGATCCATTAGGTACTGCCAGGGTTCAGCATCAGCTCTATCATGGGTACGGCTCTCCGAAGTGCTCATCAAGACGATTTAAATGACCAAAACCGCGTATGTCTGTGTTGCACCAAACCAGAATTCTACTAGGTAGTAGGTAGGTACTGCTACTACTGCCAGGGTTCAGTCAGGGTCATTTTGCTGTCTCATTTTAAAATATCACGAATGTAATTTTATTAGACGTTAATGCAATTGAGAGTAATTCTAATTAATTTTTTGAAACTTTAATGGCCATTGAAGTTAATCCGAATTAAAGTTAATCCGAATTAACTTCAATGGCCATTAACGTCTCAGAAATTTAATCCGAATTAACTTTAATCCGAATTAAATGGCTAATGGTTAATGGCCATTAACCTTTTTAATTGTTAATTTTTAATGGTTAATGGCATTAGCGTTCGGCCAACACTGTCTGGGATATTATTTATTCAGTAACGTTTCCTCCAATATTGCCTGATGTTTTCAATTAGCAATGCCATTTGAGGTGATTATTTTGCGATGCAACCGGGGCACGTCTCGTTGAATTATGTTTATAACACGACAACGAGAATTTAATAAAAATAATTGAATTGAAACCGGAGAATTACGTGAGAGATGTAGAGAGCGAGATTCTTCAATAAAAGACACTCATTTCGGGAACATTCCTCAAGAATGGCGCATATGAACGCAACTTTTTACTTCAGCTAATTTTTGATTTTGATAGTGTCAAATCGAAACTTCTCAAAAAGATCAAAAATTTAGCGTTGGTAAGCGACTGGTAAAATAAATATTTAGGTATGCTCCGTCATCTCAATAAAATACCTTCAAAAACACTTATTTTTTGCGTTTGTACCCTTTGCAAATTTCCAGACCATTTTTTCTTTTCGGCAATCTTTTCAGCGTGTTTTTCATACTTTCCAGAAAAGCTGAATCACGGCGGCCCATGGAAGTGACGCGGCGAATAAGAAATCACTTGAGAGCGGTAAGTGGCCTGCCAAGGCTCTGGCTACTACCCTCAACCCTTACCGAGTATTCGCCTCGGAAACCAGTATAAGAGCGTTTTCACACTGTCCAATCCGATATCGAATGTTGAACTACCTTTGGAGAAAAACAGCTGCTGGAAAATGCCCTATTTCATCCCATCCTTTTATTGTTCCATTAACGCTTTCTTTTGAATAACAAACAATTATAATATATGTATAAAAATATTATAAAAAGGAACTACGTCATTTTCATTCTTATACTAAACATTTCCACGGTGGAATAGTTATTTGTGCAACAAGAGAGGAAAGTTGGTTTTTCGTGCGAGTGTTTATTTTAAGTCCCGAGATAGCGAAAGATTCTATAATTGAATCACGAGCGAAGCGAGTGATTCTAAGTTAGAATCTTGAGCGTAGCGAGGAACTCAAAAACACGAGATGTAAAATAACTTTGCTCTCGTGTTGCACACATAATTTTTTCTCCTCAGTAGTGAGAACATATTAAAAGCTAAAATGTATTTCGAATTACACAGAATAATTCAGAGAAACAAACAAAAAAATTTGTACTCAAAGTATGAAGTGGCAGTTCATGGCCTTCACTAAATTAAAAAGCTACTTTGTTTCACTCCCTGGAGTGAGGAAAGTAGCACTTTCTTCACGAAAGTAGGCTTGTTCGAGCTGCTGAGGTGGAAATTAATTGTACAGCACTTTGATTATGGACATATATTTTAATTTTTGTTATACTTTCCTGCATCGTTTTTAAAAATATATTAACCAGTTTTTTAGAATCAAAAACATCAGGATTTTTTTCAATCTCTCGACCTTTAGAAAATTAGATAGAATTTCTAAATGGCGGTTTTCTTTTCTCTCACCCTTTTTTGGGCTAATTTTGACCCGAGGGACAATCTTACCAAGTGTCGTCGCCTGAGAGAAAATAACAGATAGGTACTGATTTTATGAAGCAGTACCAATATATTACCTATAGTGCGACATAAAATGGTATAAATTATATAAAATGGAATAAGTAGATAGCTAATTTTGACCCGAGGGACAATCTTATACCAAGTGTCGTCGCCTGAGAGAAAATAACATAGATAGGTAGTGATTTTATGAAGCAGTACCAATATATTACCTATAGTGCGACATAAAATGGTATAAATTATATAAAATGGAATAAGTAGATAGCTAATTTTGACCCGAGGGACAATCTTATACCAAGTGTCGTCGCCTGAGAGAAAATAACATAGATAGGTACTGATTTTATGAAGCAGTACCAATATATTACCTATAGTGCGACATAAAATGGTATAAATTATATAAAATGGAATAAGTAGATAGCTAATTTTGACCCGAGGGACAATCTTATACCAAGTGTCGTCGCCTGAGAGAAAATAACATAGATAGGTACTGATTTTATGAAGCAGTACCAATATATTACCTATAGTGCGACATAAAATGGTATAAATTATATAAAATGGAATAAGTAGATAGCTAATTTTGACCCGAGGGACAATCTTATACCAAGTGTCGTCGCCTGAGAGAAAATAACATAGATAGGTACTGATTTTATGAAGCAGTACCAATATATTACCTATAGTGCGACATAAAATGGTAGAAATTAAATAAAGTGGAACTAAAAAAAACATACTAAATTGTTGCCATATTTAAGCATTTTACGTCAAAAAATGTGACACTTACGTAGGAAGCGGCGCCCTCAATAATTTTCTACAGTTTCTTGTCGGACTATACTGCAATTACCTACTTAACTAGCATAAAGTCGGACCAAGCTGACTCTGCATGGCATTTGCAATAATAAAGTCGATCGATCTTATGTATCTTTCAGTAGGAGTAGAAAAAGCGCTATTATTGTTTGTCCTTGTCACAGTCTCACATTTTTTCATTCCAAACCAAGGGCCTGACACTGTTTGATGAGAAAGATAGTTTTATTGCGATTCCTAATATAAGAGGAAAGAGAAAATAGTGCCATACTTTGTCCTTATCACCATAGGTAGGAGGCGATGGCGAAATACCGAAATTTATAAGAGTGAACGAGAAAAAATCTTATGCTGCCCAAATTTTATATGAATATTTTGTGGCAATCAAGCATACGGCCCACCTGATGGTAAGCAGTTACCGTAGCCTATGGACGCCTGCAACACCGGAGATATTACACGCGCGTTGCCAACACTCCTTTTTTGAAGAACCCCATACTGTAGCCCCTCGGGAAAACCTCGGCAGGGAGCGATATTCTTACTCTTACCACCGATCGCTCGGTGGCGCGTCTATAACTACCTATACATATACTATGTCTATGTTCCAAATCGTAAATTTAGCATGGTTTATGGTGGGCAACAAATAACCCGACCAATCATATTGTCGCATGGCGTATGTTCTGTCCCTCACGCACGCACGCGTATATCTCATCTAGGTATATCATATCTCATCTCTCATCACGCGTATATCTACCAAAACAACAAGTTACGGCTCCTTTTTATTTCATCAAAAATCTCCAATTTCAATTAAGCTAGATTATTAAATATATTAATAACGGGTCACTCACGTGTTTTAAGTCCCGTAAGTGTGTGAGTGACCCGTTATTAATATATTTAATATGTCTATGTCTCACGGAAGTTTTGTTATTAAAAAAGCTAGATTATTACTGACACATTTTCTACAGAATTATATTTTTCCGACCAAGATTATATTATTAATACTCGTATTGCCAGCGGCAAACACTCAAAAGTAGGTAACGCTTTATTCAATTCTAAGAAAACTTTAGCCAGTTTAGCAATTCTAGGGTTTTAATAAAAGGCCTAGCCGCAAGCTTGAGGGCATTTCAACTGTGAAAGCTTGGTAATCTAATCAAGTACTAAACTTAGACTTATATTGACCGGGATATAGACTGTGATTACCTTTTGTATTATTTGTGAGCTCCCGATATTTCGACGCAGTTACATGCAACAAGTGTGAATGCGACCGTTGGTAACGTTGAAAGTGAACGCAGCCGACGCGCTAGAATGAGGGTAGACAGAGCGCTGTCTACACAACTTTGACACCCACCCGCTATCTTCAGTCACCCGTGAACATGATGCATGTAACTGCGTCGAAATATCGGGAGCTCACAAATAATACAAAAAGTAATCACGGTCTATATCCCGGTCAATATAAGTCTAGTGAAACTAACCGTGAATCATTCAAAACTCTAAGTACTAAACTTGCTGAAAAAGACTGCTATAATAGGAGGAGAAATTTTCAATGGTTAATATTTAGGTTAGCTTTGCGTGAGATTTTGAAACGCGAATAAATGAGATGATGGGCGACAGACTTTTATCAAAGAAAGGGAAATGTTGCGTTGGTAACAAGTAACTGAGCAAAGAAAAACCGGACAAGTGCGAGCCGGACTCGCCCACCGAGGGTTCCGTACTTTTTAGTATTTGTTGTTATAGCGGCAACAGAAATACATCATCTGTGTAAATTTCAACTGTCTAGCCATCACGGTTCATGAGATACAGCCTGGTGACAGACAGACGGACAGAGGAGTCTTAGTAATAGGGTCCCGTTTTTACCCTTTGGGTACGGAACCCTAAAAATGAGACCCTATCTTCGATTGTATGAGAGAGGCTTTTTGGTGGAGAGTTCGTCTCTTATATTTACAGGTAAGTAAAAATTAATAGTCCTACTATTTCTGCACAAGTATGACGCTGTATATGATTTATCTTCTTCTAACATTATACTAGCAACTAGGACAGCAATACTGACCATATCTTATTCAATAAGTCTTCGTGAGAACCCGGAATTCAGAAACCCCGGCAGTGCAGTCACGTTAGCCATGCACGTTGGATCGATCGGCTTATTGTATGGATTCTAAAGGACGTAAATAAATGTTTTCTAGCCATTACATCATTGTGGGTAAACGTGGCGTCTGATTTTCATGCGATAGTTTCCATAGAGATATGACCTCGCTTAAGACACATTCCACGATTTTAGATTAAGAGTCCACAGCAAGCTCGGTTCTCCATGCAAACGTAATTTCGCTCTCATTTTAAAATAACTAGCTAGATTGCTCTGAAACTTTGTACTTACAATAGGATAAGGTATGTAGGATCTATGCCTGTAATTAGTTTAGGTAGCTTCAGATACCAAAGTTGAATAAATACAGCGTATTTAAGTTTTTCAATTTTCATAGAAAACCTGCTCTATTTAGTTTGTTTTAAAAGTTGGAGCTGTATAAACTAATTACAGACATAGATATACCTCATGTTATTATATGTCCAAAGTTTCATTACAATCCAACACGTAGTTTTAAAATGAGAGCGGAACTACGTTTGTATGGGAAGGTGCAATTCGGCCGAGCTCGCCGGGGACTCTTAATAATCGGAAACTCTACGGTTATCTTCTGAATAAATTCAGAAAGTGAATATCGTTTATAATCTCTCGTTTTTCTAAAATAAAACCCGAGACTATAAACAGACAGATGGATCGCACAATAATAAGGGTTTTTCACCTTTTTAGTACGGAATCCTAAAAGCTATGAGTAACTTTAAAAATACGGATACCAGATACGGTTACGGATAACATAATATGTATATCTACGTATGTAGACTAGAACTATATATATTTATGCCCTTGACTGTTTCATAAATATGTGTACGCTCTTACACCTTAGGCAATAAAGTCGTGTTCACATATTTTTGAGCCATTTGTCTGTATCGATATTTTTGCCTTCGACTGTACATATACAAAAAAACTCTTTAATAACAATTATACTTAAACGTATGCAATGCAACTAGTTCGCTGTTTAAAGAAAGTAAAGTAATAAAAATTTCAAGAAATTTAAACTGATTTAGCTGAAGATATGCCGACGACAGCACGAGGCAACGAGGCGGGAGGCACGAGGCAAGGTGAAGGCCGGTGCAGCATGTGCACAAATTTACATATTGTTATGGCACCCTTCCTATTATAGGCGCGTTGCCAATTATCGGCGCGTTCAACGTTCAACCGGTACAACCCTGTTTCAAGACCGAGTGAATAGAATAGTATTGACAATTTTGCTGGAATTGGGTGCCGATGCCGATATCTGATAGATTATTATACATATCAGATGTCCGTTAGCCTATTAGTATTAACCAAAGAGAATAGAGTGTATAGAGGCTTATTGTCATAGTGTATTACTATAGCTCCATTTTAAATTGGAATACATTATTTTTGTAACAGTAGCCCTAAAAACCCATCTCACCCCCCTTTCAAACCTTCTCTCCCCATTCATAACCCAACTCTCCCCGCGAACCCTACTCACCCCATTTTACGGTATACGGAATTTTCGGCAGACGGATTTGGCAGCATTGACTAAATAATTTCGTTGATCAAGAGGGATGACAATGTATAATGGGATCTATACATTTTGTAAGGAACTTCTATACACCATTTTCTCCCTTTCAAAAGTATATAAAAGCGTGTAATAACGTAAGCTCTGAAAAAGCTGAAGGCCATCGTTTTGTCAGAAAGAAACGACTTGTAGACATCCGCTGAGTAACGTAATTGTATCCGACACAATATCGGGATTCTTGGAGATCTTGACGAACGTGGATGAATGGGAAATAAGCATTGTACGCATATTAAATCACATTTACAATCGGTTCTATCGCGAATTCATTTTGTTACCTTTATTTACCGACGTTACGATTCGACACAGGTTTTACTGGTCGTATCAAAACCGTTGTAGACTTGTCTTGGTCTTACTCTAGTATTCAATCAATCAATCAATCGTTTATTGATAACAAGCGTTACACGTCATTTAACATTTTTTGTTTAGCACACTTTACATACAATTATAAATATGTCATTATTCATGTAGAAATAGGATTACATTAGACTTATCCAGTTAAATTTATTTGACAATATTTTTTTTTTATTATGTAACAAACAATAAGCGTGAGAGGAATTCTGAAAGATTTACTTCATAATAGTATTGGAAAAGCAAAACCTAGAGAACCCTGTCGCCCTCTTTTTATAAAACACCAAATTAAAACTGTAATATCGCTTTCTATCTACTTAATTTGCACATATATTCATAAAAATAAATTTAAATACAGGTACAAAGGTGAAAACAAGATGCATGCATTAAGGAGTAACAGTAATTTGAGTTACCAAAATGTAATCATTTCAAAGAAAATAATTTAATTTGTTCTTAGAGAATTCCAACATTTCATTACAAAGGCATTTTCTAATTTACTTTTAGCGTAATGAAAAATAAAATATTTTTCGTGTAGTTATATTAAATTTAAAGTTTAATCTTGAGTTAAAACACCTATTAATTGAAAATGTCGCTCTGGAAATAGTTCCTAGCCTGAAATAACCTAAGGTTATTTATAATAATAAATATTTATAAATAAAAAACAGAAAAAGAATCGTAGTTTCATTTCACATCAGTAACTAAAGAACAAGTCTGGTCTTTTTACAACATTTTCTTACAAGAGAACCAAGCCTCAGACTATCAATTGATTATGGATGTAATGATGCTTGCAGATTTCTGTAGCGAGTCGGCAGAAAATTGCTTTAGGCAAAATGCCAATATTGTATAACATATTCAGTTAACAGTGTTTACATTAAAAACCTTTACGAGGCTGCACAGTGCTGGTATGTTTTTCTCTGGAGCAAATCTGGGCATATTTTCTATATAATATTAAAGAGAGACATGGCACGAGTGAGCGCGCACTAAAAAGCAACGCAACCCAGTTTAATAACAAGTGTTTCGATTTCGAGGCGATTTCTTTTTTAGGGTTCCGTACCCAAATAAAAACGGGACCCTATTACTAAAACTCCACTGTTCGTCTGTCTGTCTGTCCGTCACCAGGCTGTATCTCATGAACCGTGATAGCGAGACAGTTGAAATTTTCACAGATGATGTATTTCTGTTGCCGCTATAAGTATCAAACAAATACTAAAAAGTACAGAACCCTCGGTGAACGAGTCCGACTCGCACTTGTTTATCTTCTACCTAATTTTTTGGGTGTGCTCTACAAAATTTAAACCGAAGGGTTAGGGCTCCTGAGTCGTATTTTAAAAAGACCTAGGTCTCAATACTCAATCTCATCCAGTGACTGACCTGATGGCGTGAAGGGGCCTCACTTGGGGGTGGGGGTAGTTGTAATTGTCTTCTCTAGGGGGTGAGGCAGCGGCCTATGTGTTGTTGTTGGAAGGGGCTCGGGGCCTCAGTAGCTACTGACCTGATGGTGTGAGGGGCCTCGCTCGGGGCGTAGGGGCAGCATTGTGGTTGTCGTCTCTAGGGGGAGAAGCAACGGCCTCTGTGTTGTTGTTCGAAGGGGGCCCGGGGCCCTCGCCGGCGCCCGCTTCTATCTGTAACTGATGATAATATATTGTTAGAATATAATGAATAAATATATCGATAGAGATGAAAAATCTGTTAAAACTAAACCAGAGTAATCATTTTAATTATTTATTAGGTATAATTTGATTAATGATGAGGAAATGGATAATCCAATGTATGTACTTATTTTGTTGTTTTTTTATTGACATTTAGATTTTATTCTAGTAACATTCTAGACTAGAATTTTTTATACAATTTTTTTTTATGTTCTTTACGATCTTTTTGTGAAATTCTTAGTATTAAAATTGATCTGTATAATAATTCAATATTATTATGGAATAATATTAACATCAATAAATTGCTCTGATTATTAGCTTAAGATAATATATAGGTATATGTACATATTATTCACCATTCATAAGTGCTTCTTGCTAGGCCTACATGAATAATAGTAGATTGTGTCACAAGGGAGCAAAATGACATATTTACGGCGAGGGCGTACATTGGATCCTGAACGTAGCGAAGGATTCTATAATTGAATCCTAAGCGTAGCGAGGGATTCTAAAATAGAATCCTGAGCGTAGTGAGGGATTTAAGTGTTAACGCCCAAGGTGAAAATAATTTTGCTACCATATGACACATACTGCTTTTCACATCACCTATGAGGAAATTATATTATTGAACCAAAAAAATAGTATGCAAAAAAGAAAAAAATATGGTGTCCTAGAACAGACAAATGCCACTTTAATCCCTCTTAGCAGGGAAGAAAAGTGCCACTTTGATCCCTCCTAGCAGGGAAGATAAAGACCTTTTTCGAATAGGTGATGTGAAAAGTATATTTGAACTTTAAAACAAGCCGGTAAAATTGCGTTTTCAACGGGCTAGTTTCTTTTTTCTTATCTTATAATGCAATCCGCCTCGATACCTAACCGCACTGCATACAAGAAAGAAACGGCTTTGTTTAACAGATTACGTTCTAAGCCCGAAAAATCACCTCTGCAGTTTGGTAATACAGCTCGCAGATATTGTATTACCTACCTTAACCTAATAGCATTTCTGTCAGCTGCATTGCTGTGGAAAATGTCGATATCAGTGTCGCCGACAGAGTGCAATGCAATCGTGAATGTTCTAATTGGAATTTAACCCGTAATAATGGCGATGGCGTACCCAAAAGTATATTTTTTGCATATTGGTGGCACATAGATCGACTTATACGATACGATGGCGCTACTAAATGTTTGTAAAAAAAATATTTAAATACATAATTAATTATGACTTATCGCATGTGAAATATAATGCGGAAACTTGTAAAGAGGTTCAAAACGCCACAATCTCAAGGTGAAATAGTCATGCGATACAGTAATTAACGTTCGTACACCGTTGCTAATATTATTGGCTGTCTGTTCGTATCTTGTTTAAAAGTAAGGAAGTAGAAGCGGCCTATGGAACTCTCCGCGCGAGCTCGGATTTATACCTACGACTCGCTTCCCGCCGGCGGGACTCAAGCTAGCCAGTTGGTTGCCACACGCGCTCACGCATGCACGTCATCGCGCGCTATGCCGAAGTAATGTCTTCGTAACTAACAAACAACACAGCTTGTAGTGTGGATGGATGCAGAAAACAAAACAAATAAAAAATATCGTTTTTTCCTCTTTCGACAGATGAGTAAAACTAAGTAGACATTCTCAATATAGGTACTTACACCTACAGTTATTATTTTTACGATAGTTACAAACTACGTAGGTACTATTAAGTTGTTTTAAAGATGTAGGTAATGTTTTTTACGACACATTTATAGTTAGATATCTACCTAAGACACCTAAGTGTTTGAAAGAAGCGTCGGCAACCCTAGCGTGGTGTCGGCGCGCGCGGTGCGGGGAGCGGCGCGTTGAAGGTTACTCCATTGTATTTTTGTGTAGGTATCAAAACGGTAGGTATTTGCGTTTTCTTTGAGAGATAAGTATCTGTTCGTAAGAACTATTATTTAATCTGTGGTAGAAGCCTACAGCTTTACGCTGCGTCTTAAATACGTCGAACACTCGCGAACGCGAAGCGAAGCGGCGCGGCGCGGCGGGCCCAAGGCGTTCGCGTTCGCAACGAGATCGCCCACGTAGGACACTTCTATAGGTATCAAAGGCATCGCTGCGCTGTGCTGCGTCAGCTAAATTAATAGCAGAAAATGTCCTGCCCCCTTTGTAAAATATGTACTTTCTTTTTGATATTTGCCCCCCAGTCGCATAAACGGCTGAATGGTATGGATTAAATTTGGCATTCAGATTTTAAACCTGGAACGAGATTAATCGTGTGTCGATAGATGGCAGTAAAACTGTGACTACAACATTTACTATGACAGTAACCCTCTATCTATATTATCTATTCTTTTTGCTTATAAATATACAACAACTTATTTACTCTAAGGTTAGCTGGAAGAAATCCCTTATAGGGATAAGCTCGCCTTTGTACCTAAATTTATATGAATTTCATGTTATCAATTTTTGTTTTGTACAATAAAGTGATTTACTACTACTACTACTACTTATTATTCAGCAAAGTTGTAAGGATTTTGACGATTAAAACTACCCGAGGCTCCAGTGACGTAACACGATTAACCAAAACATAACTGCCCTGGAAATAGGTCACAGTATCGTTCACAGAAATTAACCTGCGCTGGCCGATTAGGGCACACTTTACGGCCCCTAAAGCAGTAAAGCCTCTTTGCACAGGTAAAAGTGCTACAAATATCGCATTTTTATCCCTTTACTGACCTATTGGCTGCGTTTATACTTTATCGTGGCACGATTTTATCGTTTACCAGACTTTTTTTGACCGAGCGTTAGCGAAGGTCTCCGTTTGAGCTTGGGCAAAAATATGTCCGGCCGGATGTTATCTGCAGGTCGCATTTTTCAACAGAATCTCGTGAAATTTTGTGAGCAGGTTCGATAGTTAGATACATTTTTCTGTCGTTTCGTTTTTAGGGTTCCGTGACCAAAGGGTAAATAAAAAACCGGCCAAGTGCGAGTCGGACTCGCGTTCCAAGGGTTCCGTACATTACACAATTTAAACAATGTATCTTTTATGTGAAATGTCTTTAAAAAACCCGTAGGGGTCGGATCAAAAACTAAGTAATTAAGTCCGACTCACGCTTGACTGCACATTTCTAATAGGTTTTCCGGTGATCTATAGGTAAAGATCTATTGTGTATTTTTTTTTTTAATTTGACCTAGTAGTTTCGGAGATAAGGGGGGAGTGGTCATTTTCTTGAATCACGTCTAAACTATTCATTTTAAAATTATAAAAAAAATATATTTGAGATTCTCACAACGAGCTCTTTCATTTGATATGTAACAGGATATAGTTTGACAAACTTTATTTTTTAATTTTCTCATTTACCCCCCAAAAGTGGCCCGCGTGTTTAAAATTAATATGTTTACGTTACATGTCCATCTTTGGGTCACAAACTTACATATGTGTACCAAATTTCAACTTAATTGGTCCATTAGTTTCGGAGAAAATAGGCTGTGACAGACGGACAGACAGACAGACAGACGCACGAGTGATCCTATAAGGGTTCCGTTTTTTCCTTTTGAGGTACGGAACCCTAAAAAGTGGCGCTAAAAAGACCGGTTTACATTCGCGTGCGAGCCACGAACCGCGTCCTAGTAGGTATAATAAGTTATCATTCGTGCGCGTGCATTTCGCTCCTACTTGAAGCCAATTCGAACTTCGAACGTATACCTATTTGACGTCAAATTAATATCATAAGTGTCCCCCTGCTGAGCAAAGGCATCTCACATCGTTTTTTACCGATATTGTGTTTTATATATACCACAATAGATATGGGGAACAACCCATTCTATACACCTATTTATATGTATAAGAAGAATGGGTCAATTAACGAAAACAGTAATGCGAGTTTTCTTTTATGAAATAGGAGGCAAACGAGCAGACGGATCACCTAATGGTAAGCGATTACCGCCGCCCATGGACACCCGCAACACCAGAGGGGTTGTAGTAACACTTATTATTTACATTCATGATCAATTTTTATTGATCCCTAGATAAGCGTTCCTTTTAAACTATCCATAGATTAATGACCCAAAAACTTTTACCATTAATTTAAAAAAAATCGTGACTCGCGTTACTTTTAGTAGATAAATTAATAATTTGTTGCAAAATGTAGCCACTGGAACATTGTCAATCACTAGGGAGTTATTAAAGTGCTTTATTAGATTAAAAGTTAGTGGCGCGACGAGTTCAATGAACAGTGTGCGGTTACAAATACAATTAAGGATGACAGTTAAAAAGGCTTTCACACGCATGACCTAGCTTTCGAGTTGTAGGGCTATTTTAACCTCCTAAGGCCCAAGGTCCTACCTATAGTACCTCTTCTGTTCGATGGAATTTAAACCCTATTCAATTGGAACAGTCGCTTTTGCTTTGTTTCGTTCAATTTTCCAACAAAGCAAAATCAACTATTTCCTACACTGTAGGTTCAAATTTCAGTGGCAAATTTTGGATTTTTTATTGGTATGGCTGAACCTTAAGGCCGCTCCGTCGGTTTGCCGCTGTCTCTGTCACATTTCGCAAGAAAGAACGGGAAAAATCATGCGCGCCAAGTGTCAATTTTGATCGAATTTTGTCGATTTTTATTTATTTTAAAAACGTTACCCTACAATATCGAAATTCGAAAGCTATGAAATTATTATTTAAGTTAAGATTGTTTTTTCTTCTTTTTTTATTCATAGTATCACATAATAAATAACCGAGTAAAGTTGGATTAAAAGTCCGAGTTAGAGGTTACTTTGGGAATTAATTGTATCGAGCCAAGTGTCATAATTCGTGTATGATAAGCTATGATATTAAAGATAATATAGTCAAGAACTACATATATTTTTTCCACGTCTACGAATATCAACGCCTCTTAGAAAAACAGGATCATATAAGGAGATTTTTCGCCTTCTGGCTCAGGGAACCGCCTTAAGGCGAGATAGACTACCCGTGTTTTACTAACTGTATGAATTAAAGGGGGACGGGTAGTCTATGTCGCGGCGAGATACTCTCGCGCCAATCATGTGCTAGCCCGGCTGAATACATATGCAATAACATGAGGACATGTCACAGTGAAAATCTGAAGTACCTATTTATCTAAGTATATAAAAAAATTATATTAAAAAGAAAAAAAAGAAAAAATGTATACGCTTCCGGCAGAACTTGAAATAAAAATAAAAATATAAAAATTAAAATTAAATTTATCCATTATAAAAGTTATTTTTAAAGTAAGTTTAAAAATCGTCGTCGCCTAATATCATCAATCATATGTCATTGGATGCAGTTCCACACGACTCAACAGCCGAGCAAAGCCTCTTTATTAATCCTTGGTGTTTGTTCAAATGCAGTATTTTTATTAAACACTGAATTTTTCAACCTTTCTTAAGCCTATAGAACTTCCTCCTTTTTGATGTCTAAAACTTGTTAGGTAAAATTACTCTATAAATAAAAACCCTAAATAAACGTACCTACTACAGCAAATAAAGATTGGTTAAAAACCAAATGGATAGGTACCGAATTTGTATTTACACAACCCACCCTTTGAAATATTTATGAAAACAAACGAACCAGTCATAATTACCTCGCAGGACAAGTAAACAAATACAGCTTCACAATAAATGATTAAAGAGAAAATAACAGAGTATTTAAGGAACATTACACACGAGCTGAATTTTTTCCGAAACTCAGAGCATGTATCTCTATGGTTACTTAATAAATGTGTCGTTTTCTAGTAGCAAAAGGTACCACTTTGTGGCTTACCATAAGGACGCTTTGACAGGTTATTCGTATAAAGATTCCTAATAATAAGCGACAAAGTGGTAGCTTTTTTAAAAACGACACAAAATTCAAATTTCCCGTGACAATACAGATTTATTCATACAAAAAGATGTCATAGAAAATACCTAAATTTAAGATAATACAGACATTATTATTGATATTGAGATAACAAAGACATTATTCATGAAATAAAACTATGAAAACGGATTATATCGCGTATATTGAATTTATAATACATCCCGACGTTGACCACGAACGCTGTAAAGAGTTCGAAACGTCGGGATGTATTATAAATTCAATATACGCGATATAATCCGTTTTCATAGTTTTATTTCATGAGTAACTATCGCGGTAACCGAAGACAATATTAAAGACATTATTATTAAGATAACAAAGAGATTATTATTGAGATAACAATAGATCGTGCAGGCCAGAGTGCAGTCAGACCGAGAAGGAGATGACGAAACGACTTGGACGCATTCTACTCGGATTGATAGGAGAATTCTAACAACAAGGTCGAGTCGAAGGCATTTGCCCAGCAGTGGGATACCTAATTAGTCTAATAAAAATAAAACAAAGAGATTCAGGCGTAAGGAATGAATTCAAGATATTGTCTATGGCATCTGTCTTTTTGTATGAAAAATCTCTATGGTCACGAAACATCTTGATTTATTACAGGACCTTACATTTATAGCGATTAATGCTATGAATTTCTGACAAAAAAAATATGCTTGGGTATGATTTGCCATTGGCACATAAGTCATGACACACGGAATAAGTTTAGAAATTTAATTGCCTGTGGCACTTATCTTATTGTATGGAAAAATGTCTATGGTCACGGATCATCTATAGTCTGTCAAGCCATTTCCGTCAGTAGCAAAAACCGGCAAATTTAAAAAATGTAGGCGCCAAGGGTTACTAAACACACACAACAATATGGTGATTCAGTGGTTATCTAAATAAAGAAATTTTATTATTAGAAAATTTGAATTTCGCGCCTTTTTCTACTGACAAACTTGTTTGACCGGCTATAAGTAAATTTATATCGGGACCATAGAGATTCAGGCTCTGAATTTCCGAAAAATATCATCTCGTATATGATTTGCCTAATAAAGCGTGGAATAAACACACATATGTAATAATTTATTAGCTCGTAAACAAGAGAATGTCAGACAGTAAATAGGGGATCGGAGAAGGTCAATGTCAAGCGGTACATATTTATTTACACTGGTGTTTACATTAATGACTAAACGTTTGTACAATCACAATCAGTATCAATAGTTATTTGTTATACAAGGGTGCAAAGTTGTATTTTACCCGCGAGTGTTTAAACACACGAGAAGTAAAATACATTTGCACCCGTGTGCAACACAAAACTTTTCCCCTCACTATAGCGAGGAAAGTGCAACATCGACAAGCGTTAGATCATCTTCATCACTGGAATCACTAATTTTTTTACGATAATACGATATTATAACAGAAAACTCTGCATGTTGTATATTTTTACGTGTCGGAGTCGGTGAGAATTTTGTTGTTGATAATGTTGACATTTCTGACGATGCGTTTTGAAATTGCATCGACTCAACTTGTGCGTTCAGAATTACATTCAACATCATTTAAAAAAACAAATGTTTCTTATGGAATTTAAGATTTTGACTTAAAATCATTAAATAAAGCTAAATTTGGTATTTTTATTAAATTCTCAAACCATTTATTTAATGATAATTAATATGGAACGAACCATTATTATGAGCGTTTTACGTTTTGTTATCTGTCAAAAGCTAGTTAAACACGCTCCATCCACGGTCAAATTACTTTCCCCACTAGTGGATAAAATGCGTTTTCCCCGCTTGTTTTAAAGGATAAAAGACGGCTTTCCGAGCTAGTGAGGGGAAATAGTTATTTGTTATACAAGAATGCAAAGTTGTATTTTACCCGCGAGTGTGGAATTGAAACACGAGCAAGCGAAAGGATTCTATAGTTGAACCACGAGCGAAGCGAGTGGTTCTAAAATAGAATCCTGAGCGTAGCAAGTGTTTCAACACACGAGAAGTAAAATACATTTGCACACGTGTGTAACACAAAACTTTTCACCTCACTATAGCGAGGAAAGTGCAACATCCACAGGCGTTAGATCATCTTCATCACTGAAATCACTCATTTTTTACGATATTATAACAAAAAAACTCTGGAAATTCTGTATTTTTACGTAAGAAGTTTTTAAGTAAAAATTTTGTTGACAATGTTGACATTTCTGACGTATGAAATGTCAATGATGCGTTTTAAAATTGCATCGACTCAACTTATATTTAACATCATTATTAAAAAACAAACGTTTCTTATGGAACTTTAATGTTTATGACATAAAATCATTAAATAAAGCTAAATTTGGTATTTTTTATTAGATTCTCAAACCATTTGTTTAATGATAATTAATATCAAACGAATCATTATTATGAGCGTTTCACGTTTTGTTATCTGTCAAGCTACTTAAACACGCTCCATCCACGGTCAAATTACTTTCCCCACTAGTGGATAAAATGCGTTTCTCCCCGCTTGTTTTAAAGGATAAAAGACGGCTTTCCGAGCTAGTGAGGGGAAAAACTATTTTTTTACTATAGACAGCTGGCCAAACCCTTTGATCATATAGAAACTATGAGACCGATTTTAAAATAATACATACAAAGTTGCATTCGAATAAGTTCTAAATAATTGTGTACTAAGTAAAGCCTAACCAAACTTGAATAAGAGGCAGCAAAACTGAAAACTAAATTTGAATTAATTTCATGAAATGCAAGCCAACTTAAACCGCAAACAGATTTATTATTTAAATATTAAAAACGTGGTCTCGTTCGTGGTTTTATTTCCGCCTACCCAACTGAAACGCTTAATGAAAATATATTTTCTATTTAAATAAGGTTTTAAAGCTATTTATAGACTACAGCATTGTCCGAACCGACAGGCCAATTCGAACGTGCACCTGACATTCAAAACAATATTGGATTAATATTGGAATCATATCAGTTAGCTGTCATTCGCGCGGGAGTCTCGCACGCACTAACGGCCTGACTCGGTGTGTCTCGCGTCTCGCTCCAACCTTTCGTTCCTACCTATGGTTGTCGCCTTAGCCGAAGCCAGTCGCGCAATGTCGGTGCCAGGCCGTTAAACAAGTATTAGGTACAAACAAGTCCGAGTGAAATGAACGCGCGAATGACAGCTAACTGCGGTGTCAGCATGGTTGCATTTTTATCACCTGTCACTATGCCTGTCACTTTCGCACTTACGCTTAGAACTTAGAACGTGACAGGCATGGTGACAGGCGATAAAAATGCTACCGTGCTAAGCCCGCGATATGATTCCAATATGATTTAAATCATGGAGACTGTATAAAGGAGCCAAATCTCTATGTATGAAAAGTGTCCATCAAAAAACAGTAATTAGGCGGCGCCACCATACACCGAAATACTACCAAAAACATCCTACGTAATTTGGTCGGGTTATTTGTTGCCTTATATGGTTCATGTTATACTCATCTCCCAGAGCCTAACTAGCGCCACCGGAGAGATTAGAACTATTATTTAAAGCTAAAAGCGGTCACTTTTACAACAATTCTGCCATAAGAGATTGCGATCCTTTCTTTACCATCCATAATTTAAATATCATTTTGATGTCAGGTGCATGTTCGAATTGTCAGGACCGAGTGGGTTTTATAAAGATCTACCACAATGTCCACAATCCCGTGAAACTCAATTTAATTAGGAATGGATGCGGGGGCGGATTTCCAGTAAACGTTAGGATTGTTATATATAGATACTAAAACTCGTAAGGATACTTCTGCAATTAGATAATCTTTGTATCGACGACAACTATATTGACGAATTTTTAAATTAAATAAATGATTTCTCTAAAAATTTAGTTTTTTCTTCGCAAGTGTGATGAAAAACATTGTGTTTAACTCCGGAGGTAAGAATATTGCTACTCGAGTCTTTATAATATATAATAATTGTATATAGACTCTCGGTCAAGGGCATAAATATATATACATTCCCAAAGTTCCAAAAATATGTGTACGCTCTTACACCTTATACAATAAAGTCGTGTTCACATATTTTTGAGCCATTTGTCCGACTCCGACTCCGGATCGATATTTTTGCCTTCGACTGTACAATATTTCACTCCCCCCCCCCCCACAATGTACTATAGTATATACTAGGTATATATTTTTACACTCAACCCTACAAAAGCACATGACACTGCCCGCATCCTTTTACATGCCATTAGTTTAATGGAGGCCTAAACTGTAGTACTATTACTTATTCTGTGCCTAAACAAAGCTTTGTGATAAAGGCTAACGAGGTCCTTTGTACTAAAAAAAGTGTCATTAACATGACACGTTATAATTCGAGAGAATAACCTTTGAGGCGTATTCAGAATTTTAAAATATGGTTTCAATACAAGTTATGCATTTATGTACGGGTCAAAATCAAAAACGCTCAGTAAAACCGGCATCTTTTCTGTCGACAAAATTTACCGATTTGTTTACGTTTTTCTAACGGCTTCACTAGGTACTACATAGTATAAAAACTATAAAACAAAGTCGCTTCCTGCTGTCTTGATGGATTTCTGTCCCTATGTATGCTAAGATCTTTAAAACTATATATGCAACGGATTTTGATGCGGTTTTTTTAATAGATAGAGTGATTCAAGAGGAAGGTTTTTATGTATAATTTGTAAAGGTTTTATTTAAATTAGTTGAACTACCCGTGAGAAGCCGTTACCGTTGTTTTTCCTAACCATCTTTGGGTCGTCATGTGCTCACGTATAGTACAAATTAATACAATTGGGCCAAATTCAAATTCCATTTGTTACAACAATGTTGGAAACAACAAGTCATTGATGCGTATTCTGATTGTAATAACAAGTTATGAATTTGACTTCTTCAACCAGGAACGGCACTTTTGTTACTGTCGGATCATATCCATAATGAAATGAAAAATGAAATGAAAATTGTTTTATTTCCTTGTAAGCTTAGTCTACAAATTGCCATCAGTGGTTGGGACTTCCTTTTAGGTGAATGTACCTGTATCAGAATGCCCCGCTCTTCTATAAATATAACAGTTTTTTTTTATTTAGGAAATATTGTTGGTATACATGATGATGATGTTATTTATAAACTACTTATAATTTTAACTTATAGTTTAGGTATTTATGGTATTAATTAATGTTCTAGCCTAATTAAATTACTTACTTAAATACTGTGCTTGTGATGAAGGACATATGTATGTATGTATGTGTGTGTGTGTGTGTGTGTGCGAGTGCACGCGTGTGTGGATTAGCGTATGTGTTCAGCCAATATATTTATGTATAGTTAATAATTTATGCGGTACAATAATGACTCTGTATCATCATAACTTAGTTGTTTCAGCCATTTAGTGAGTTCTATCTTACACTTATACAACAGTAATGGATAGATATTGATTAACTTATTTATATTGTTGTACATCATCCATAACAAATCCAGATCAAATTTGCGAAAATTTCCCTATATGGGTAAGAGTTGGGTTGTTGTTGTTGGTAATAATTCACCTTAATCCATCGAGATAAAGTTTGATAAATAAATCCTATTTGACATTGAGTAATTAATACTAATTAGCCGCTGAACCCCTATAAGTGAACGACCTTGACACAAAAATGAAACGTATCCAGTATGGATGGTATAGAAAGGATCGCAATCTCTTATGGCAGAATTGTTGTAAAAGTGACCGCGTTAAGCTTTAAATAATAGTTCCTAATCTCTCCGGTGGCGCTAGTTAGGATCTGGGAGATGAGTATAACATGAACCACGAGATACAGCTTGCGTAGCAATAAATATGAATATAGGCTAAGTACAATCGCGCACAAACTCGCCAAAATGGAAAGATCAGTATACTACCTAGGACCTTCCGTGTATAATCGGTTGCCAAGCACAGTACGAAATGCAGCATCCGCCCAAAGCTTTAAAAGTAGACTGAAGTCGTGGCTCGAGGAGAATAATTTTTATAATTATCAAGATTTTTTCAATCTGCCTCTTGCAGTATAAATAATATAATTTTTTTGTAATTAAATATATACCTGATAATGTATTTTAATAAATTAATTAATTAATACTACATGATCAAACGAACTTCAAAGTGAAGTTCGATCAGTATTATATGAGTAAGCTTCATTCGAAGATATAAAAACCAGGTAGTCCTTTAACCTACTAGGCAACTCATCGCATGTTTAAAGTAGGTAGCAAAAACTTTAACTCAAATAGGTCTATCCCTACTTTTCACCTAGTCTTGATGGGGCGCGCGGCTTGCCGCCATTGCTCATTATTTTTAGAGACTTTACTTTCTAAAGCAAAACTTTCTTTCCGGGTATAGGGGAGGGAGGGTAGTTATATCTTCGAATGAAGCTTACTCATATAATACTGATCGAACTTCACTTTGAAGTTCGTTTGATCATGTATTATATTTCTCAAGCTTCATTCTTCAGATATAAAAACCAGGTAGATGTTAAGAGTTGAAAGTTTTGCTGCATTCTTTCCCATTATCAATATTATCATAGCATATTTATTTCTGAAAACATATTTGTAGGAATAATTAT